>NC_043976.1:37919041-37989857 GCF_902148855.1 Sphaeramia orbicularis | reverse complement strand
AAGAAGAAGAAGAAGAAGAAGAAGAAGAAGAGAAAGAAAAAGAAGAAGAGAAGAAGAAGAGGAAGAAGAAGAAGAAGAAGAAGAGGTTTTTCTAACTCCCATGACTTCGACTGTAACCATGGAAACCTTAAATATACATCCAAAACAAGTGCAGTTGAATCACTGATGTTATTTATTTAATTTTCACACAGTAAAAAACATACACATAAACACATGTTGGTTAAAATTGTGATGGATGTTTACCAAAAACCCTGGAGGGGCTTAACAAGTGACAACCTCCAGAATTCAAAGATTATTTATGACTGCAGTTAAAAATGTAGAAAAAATATTTGCAAGCTGCACAAAAGCTCATTTTCAACAAACAAAATTCCACAATATACCCAGTTTAGAAATGTATCCCATGTGGAAAATTACCATCACTTCGAAGCAGAGTTTTCACAGCTTTTTTCAACTGAATTTGAATTAGCTCCAGTAGAACAGTCGGCAGGTTCTTCCATGTTTGGGTCGTCTGTATAGAACTCTGAACGGAGTCTGACCGGTACGAGCAGAGGGCGTTCTGATAAGACCACTGCTGGGAGTGGAATACGTGTGGATTTCAATGGTAAAGGAAAAAATATGATTGAAATGTTGAGGCAGTAGCTTTTGAACCCTGTAAAGTCTGAACCATTAAATCACTGACAGAAAATTCCAGTTCTTTGAAACTGGAGCCTTTAGCGGTTCTTCTGGACAACCCCAAAATGTTTTTTCAAATATGAGTTTCCATGTATGAGTTTCAATTTTGTATCATATTTGATACATCGGGTACAACAGCGTATTAGGGCCACATACGAAAAAAAAAAACGCTTGTCATTATGAGAATAAAGTCGTTATTCTAACGAGGATAAAGTTTTTATTTAACGAGAATAAAGTCTTTCTTAAACGAGAATAAAGTCATTATTTAACGAGGATAATGTCGTTATTTAATGAAAATAAAGTCATTATTTAACGAGAATAAAGTCATTTAACGAGAATAAACTCATTATTTAATGAGAATAAGATCTTTATTTAACAAGAATAAACTCATTATTTAAAGAGAATAAAGTTGTTATTTAACGACAATAAAGTCTTTATTTAATGAGAATAAAGTCGTTATTTAACGAGAATAAAGTTGTTATTTAACGAGAATAAAGTCATTATTTAATGAGAATAATGTCGTTATTTAATGAAAATAAAGTCATTATTTAACGAGAATAAAGTCATTTAACGAGAATAATGTCGTTATTTAATGAAAATAAAGTCATTATTTGACGAGAATAAAGTCATTTAACGAGAATAAACTCATTATTTAATGAGAATAAGATCTTTATTTAACGAGAATAAACTCATTATTTAAAGAGAATAAAGTTGTTATTTAACGACAAAAAAGTCTTTATTTAATGAGAATAAAGTCGTTATTTAACAAGAATAAAGTTGTTATTTAACGAGGATAAAGTCATTATTTAACGAGAATAATGTCGTTATTTAATGAAAATAAAGTCATTATTTAACGAGAATAAAGTCATTTAACGAGAATAAACTCATTATTTAATGAGAATAAGATCTTTATTTAACGAGAATAAACTCATTATTTAAAGAGAATAAAGTTGTTATTTAACGACAATAAAGTCTTTATTTAATGAGAATAAAGTCGTTATTTAACGAGAATAAAGTTGTTATTTAACGAGAATAAAGTCATTATTTAATGAGAATAATGTCGTTATTTAATGAAAATAAAGTCATTATTTAACGAGAATAAAGTCATTTAACGAGAATAATGTCGTTATTTAATGAAAATAAAGTCATTATTTGACGAGAATAAAGTCATTTAACGAGAATAAACTCATTATTTAATGAGAATAAGATCTTTATTTAACGAGAATAAACTCATTATTTAAAGAGAATAAAGTTGTTATTTAACGACAATAAAGTCTTTATTTAATGAGAATAAAGTCGTTATTTAACAAGAATAAAGTTGTTATTTAACGAGGATAAAGTCATTATTTAACGAGAATAAAGTCTTTATTTAACGAGAATAAAGTTGTTATTTAACGAGAGTAAAGTCGTTATTTAACGAGAATAAAGTTGTGATTTAACGAGAGTAAAGTCGTTATTTAACGAGAATAAAGTCGTTATATTTCAATAATAGTCATACTATAATGAGCAGTTGTACCCACTCATGGATGTAGAACTGTGAACATTTCGTGCAGTTCTTTCATTTGGGGGTTCGGCTCAAAGGCCAAATACTGAGTCTGTCCTCCATCATCACATTAGTCTGAGGACTGTGAAAACAGTTCACACACATTTGGGTTTGTTGTCAGAACTGAACTGATTTGTAGTAAATTTCCTCTTTTGTGGAGGAGGAACTGCTGCAGTGTTCGTCTGTAGGACTGTCAGTGGAAACACCAGAACTGAACACAGAGGGTTTGTGTTTCTGAACAAACTGGAGATTCCACTGAGTTTGGAGTCCAACAGAAGGGAAGTTGCGGCTTCGCTTGTTGCCTTTGCTGTAAAACCGGAAACTGTCGAATTTTCAAAATACTGTGAGCTTAATCTCATAAAAGTGCGACTTTATTCTCGTTAAACAATGACTTTATTCTCATTAATTAACAACTTTATTCTCGTTAAATAATGAGTTTTTTAAAACTACGACCTTATTCTTGTTAAATAATGACTTTATTCTCGTAGTGACAAGCGTATTTATTTTCTTATGTGGCCCTAATATGCCGTCGTAATCAGGTCTTATTGCTCAAATATTATTTTTGAACAAACAAAAACATAATATAACACAGACATGTCTAACAAATTGGTAATTCCTTTTCAAAATTGTCACAGTTCTTCCTCCTTCCTCATTAATGACAGTCTTGTAGTGTCACTGGAAAGGCCTCTGGTGAATGAACTCCTCCCCCTGGTGGATTATCTGTGTATTACATGTATCTAATTGTATACATCAGGTTTTTCAACAAAAAAAAATTCTCTCACTGATCATGTAGAGGGCTTCAAAACTCATGTATCAAATATGATACGTTTGGCATTATAGGGTTAACAGAGCCACAAACAAATTGCCCAGTTTGGACATAATTAACTTGGTAAACACTAGGCACACCCACTTTAGCAAACAGGGGCTGAGGGGGGTGTCTACGATCTACACAGAATATTATTCTCAAAACTTGCTTTTGAAGACAAAGAATAGGCTCAAGTTTAGTTTGATGGATGCTGATCCAGGCAATATTAAAGTAATTAGTGTAAGGATATGATGTTTACAAACTACATTTGTAAGATGTCTTGTTCTTGCTGATTTGAGACAAAAACATCAATATTTCCTTCATGTTTAATGGGAGATTGTTCTTTTCAGTCAGATGTGAAGAAAGTAGATGATTAGTTGTGGTAGGAAATTATTATTTACAATCAGAGCAGGAAAAACATTTTAGAAATTTAGAGGAAGAACATTTAACGTCCTTAGACCCAGGGAATGTCAGCAAAGTACAGCTTTTTTTGTTTTTTTATGAAATAATTGCCTGTATTGGAAACATCATGATGCAACACTTTTTACAGATGCAGTTTTTAAAATTTTTATGGAATGTCCTTTGTGGTGGACAGTTTTCTTTTCTTTTTTTTTTTTTGTATAAAGCTGTGAAACTCTTGTTCACAAAGGTTAAAATTCTACTCATGGATAAAATAAATACACTAATAAACTTATGTTTAGAGAAATTAAGTAAAAACCATCTGCAGAAATGTGCAGTTTTCAAAATTGTACAGTAGAGTTGCCACACTGTAATAGACTCATGGAGGGAGGGAGGGAGGGAGGGAGGGAGGGAGAGAAAATAAATGAATATGGCATTTTTTCCACAACTTAAGTTGAAGTCTGTATTCTTTGCACAGACAGTGTTTACATTTTAAAAGCCTTGTTGCATTTGAGAATGCATCCAATGGGGCTTCACAATAAAATCAGGCATGATGTGTTAATTCCATGACAGGAGATATGTGATGTTAGCTAAAATTAGTTTAACCCTTTCATGCATAGTGGCCACTACAGTGGACAGCTGTTCAAAGGTATTCTCTTGTATATTTATAGATTTTGTTTTAGTTCCATATCAGCAAACACAGTGAACACTTATGCATCATCCCATACACTGCAATTCATACAATTACTTTAAGTTTGCTGTTCCAGATAAACCTGATCTGCAGTTACACGTTTGACATTAAACTTTTTTTTTTTTTTAATTGCTGATTGTTATTAGACTGTAATTAACAGTTTCAGGGTTTTTTTTTAAACAAAAAGGCTGTTAAAATGTGAGAAAACATCAGAACAGCACCATTAACTCTTTCATTCTTCAGTGTTTTTATTCCTCCTTAGGCATGAAAAAAACAATGCGATCAAGGTTTTTTTTTCTGTGGAGTTTCAAAAATATCCATGCATTTAATTTCTGAAGTGAAGAAACGTGTTTAAAACCCAATATCAGAAAGGGATATGAAAACAATGACATAAAAACATGTTTAATGCTGCTAATCTGATGTCTTCTCACATTTTAACCTTTTCTAATGCTATTAATTCCTCACTTCATGGAGATAATATGCAAAAAAAAAAACCTTCTTGTCCAATAAATAACAATTGATTTACACTCAAACATGTTAGTGCAGATCAGGTTTATCAAGAACAGCAAAGTTACAGTAAAGGTCTGAATGTCAGGATATGAGATGATGCGTAAGTGTCCACTGTGTTGGCTGATATGGAACTAAAACAACAAAACCCATGAATATACAAGAGAACAGCTGGAGAAGAACTGTCCACTGGAGTGACCACTGTGCATGAAAGGGTTAAACATGTTTTATTTCATAATTTTCACACAGTATATCAGTAAATATGTGTTTCTTTGCTTCTAAAATTGAACGAATGGTGTCCAGCTGAGTGAACATTTTTGTCACTCCATGAAAAATAGGTTCATAATTTTATTTATTTATTTATTTATTTATTTATTTTTCATGTGTAAAAAGGAATAAAAAGACTCAGGAAAAAAAATCTTCAATAATGCTCTCATAATTTATGCATGTAAGGGTTAATATCCCACATATATCAGCGGCGGTATCGGTAGATATCGGAATCGGAAATTAAGCATTGGACAATATCGGCATATCGGTTTTTGGCAAAAAAAAAAGCCAATATCGGACATCCCTAAAGCTAACCAATCTAATGATATTTATCCCAATATAAAACTATATTATAGTATTTGTTACGGCTACTCTTGCATTCAAAAATAAAAAGGGTAAAAAATAAAAATAACAGAGTAGTCTGAGGAGGAGGTCTATGACTCACTAAATTCCTTAATAATCACTGACGGAGATTTTTCTATATTCAAAAAATGATCAAAATTTATTTTCACCAACAAAAATATTCTCCGTGGTTGACTTCTACGTCACAATAATCAAACAACAAAACTTCTTAAACAGATATAGCATATTTAGTGGTAGATAAACTGTCTCACTCCTCACTCCTTCCTCATGACAGTCAGACAAAAAAGCCTGAACCAGCCGTCCTCTCTCCCTAATCACAGGAGGAGGACGGTCTGATCAGGAGCAGGGCGTGAGCAGCTGAAAACAACATGAAATCAATCATAATTCATTAATCAATATGACCATTTGCCTTATTTTGATTTACCATTATCCATAATACACTGAACAAAAATATAAACGCACCACTTTTGTTTTTGCTCCCATTTTTCATGAGCTGAACTCAAAGATCTAAAACTTTTTCTATGTACACAAAAGGCCTATTTCTCTCAAATATTGTTCATAAATTTGTCTAAATCTGTGTTAGTGAACACTTCTCCTTTGTCCTTTGCTTAGATAATCCATCCACCTCACAGGTGTGGCAGATCAAGATGCTGATTAGACAGCAGGATTATTGCACAGGTGTGACTTAGGCTGGCCACAATAAAAGGCCACTCTAAAATGTGCACTTTTACTGTATTGGGTGGTCCAGGGGGGTCAGAAAACCAGTCAGTATTTGGTGTGACCACCATTTTCCTCGCACAGTCTTCTTCATGAATTCTCTGAAACAGCTTTGGAGATGGCTTATGGTAGAGAAATGAACATTCAATTCACAGGCAAAAGCTCTGGTGGAGATTCCTGAAGTCAGCATGACCAGTGCATATTCCCTCAAAACTTGTGACATCTGTGGTATTGTGCTGTGTGATAAAACTGCACATTTTGGAGTGGCCTTTTATTGTGGCCAGCCTAAGTCACACCTGTGCAAAAATCCTGCTGTCTAATCAGCATCTTGATATGCCACACCTGTGAGGTGGATGGATTATCTCAGCAAAGAAGAAGTGTTCACTAACACAAATTTAGACAGATTTGTGAACAATATTTGAGAGAAATAAACCTTGTGTGTACACAGAAAAAGTTTTAGATCTTTGAGTTCAGCTAATGAAAAATGGGAGCAAAAACAAAAGTGGTGCGTTTATATTTTTGTTCAGTGTATTAACAAATTATATAAGTGGCTCCAACAGTATTTGTCGTTATTGTTTAGTATCCCAGACCCCTGTTAGAAAACAAACACCTGAATCCAACGTGTCCACATACTTTTGTCCATATAGTGAATGTACACCCTCATCATTATGGGGGGGGGGGGGTCTGATCACCCTCCAACCGCTGAGCTCCATCACATCCTTTGACACGACGTTCTGCCAAAGCTGCATCTTTCCACTTGTGAGAACGTTGTTGAAAGGACTCTTTTCTTTCTGGACCTTTTGGATCCGATGCCAGTGACAGGCTGAACTACAGACGACGATGCCACGTCGCACTAATCAAAGCGTTAACTCCGGATCCTGTCGGACTCAACGGCGGAGAAGGTGGAGGCAGATTTCCAGGAAGTGCGTCTGTCGGATTCATTCAGCTCCGGCCAAAGCTTTGGGATGGATCTGTGATGTCGGCTTTAAATCCTTCTGGACGTCAGTGATGCTGACATTTGTCATTTCAGCAGCTTTTACTTCCTCAGTTCTAAAGAAAACACACACACACACAGATCTGCGATGAGTTAAAATATACAGGAAATGTCACACAATCTCATACAACACAAAGTACTCGGTACAGAAAGTCTCATGTTTGCAGCATTAAAGGCTTTCTGTTCGATATTAGAACAATACAGAGTTCTATTATAGCGGTGGCTCCTAACGTTTTTTTGTCTCGTGACCCCGTATTTTAACATCGGAAATTTCTGGCGACCCCAGATGTTCAAAACGAAAAAACATTTTTTTGGCAAAAATTAATTTGTTTTTGATCATGTAATAGTTTGCTATACTATGTCGCAGATAAACGTTATTTTTAGGCGACATTTAGTAGGCCTGTAACGGTAAACAACATTTTCGGTTCGGTACGTTTTCGGTTTTCAAAGCCACGGTTCATTTTTTTTCGGTTTGGTACGGGAGTTCTATTATAGAGTTCTATTATAGCAGTGGCTCCTAACGTTTTTTTGTCTCGTGACCCCATATTTTAACATCGGAAATTTCTGGCAACCCCACATGTTCAAAACGGAAACATTTTTTTGGCAAAAATTTATTTGTTTTTGATCATGTAATAGTTTGCTATACTATGTCGTAGATAAACGTTATTTTTAGACGACATTTAGTAGGCCTGTAACGGTAAACAAAATTTTCGGTTCGGTACATTTTCGGTTTTCAAAGCAACAGTTCGGTTTTTTTTTCGGTTCGGTACGGGAAGAGAGAAAACCCCTCAAAATGTCTCTGTCAACTCACCATATATTTTTATTAGTACTTTTTTTTTTTTTTTTTTTTTTTTTAATCAATTACTAGAAATTTCAGGCAACCCCATTTTAATTCCAGGCGACCCCACGTGGGGTCACGACCCCAAGGTTGTGAAACACTGTATTATATCGTATAGTGGGGGTGACAAACATACGGCCCACCAAAAAGTCCAATCCAACCCACGGGATGAATCTGAAAAACTGAAAAATTACACTGAAAATATGAACAGTTGAAGGTGTTCCTCGCCTCATAACTGTCACTGTATTGTACTACTGTAAACAGACTGACATGTAGACTTTTATTTATGCCGATTCTATTTTACCTCCTAAAAAAAAAAAAAAAAGCACGGTACTTTTCAAGGTGAGACAGAAACAGTATCTCAATTCTCTGTCTGTACATTTAGTGAACTGACAATAAAGAATCTATGAATTATTGTTTTCCCAGGTCTCACATTCAAGGATAAGATAAAGTAAAGTAAGGTAAGGTAAAGTAAGGTAAGGTAAGGTAAAATAAGATAAGATAAGATAAGATAAGATAAGATAAAGTAGGGTAAAGTGAGGTAAGATAAGGCAAGGTAAGGTAAGATAAGATAAAGTAAGGTAAAATAAGATAGGTAAGGTAAGGTAAAAATAAGATGAGATTAGGTTAGATAAGATAAGGTAAGGAAGATAACATAAAGTAAGGTAAAATAAGGTAAGATACAATAAGGTAAAATAAGATAACATTAGGTAAGATTATGTAAGGTAAGGTAAAATAAGATAAAGTAAGGCAAAACAAGGTAAGATAAGGTAAGGTAAAATAAGATTAGGTTAGATAAGGTAAGGTAAGATAAGATAAAATAAGGTAAAATAAGGTAAGATATGATAAGGTAAAATAAGATAAAATTTGGTTAGATAAGATAAAGTAAGGTAAAAATAAGATAAGGTAAAATATGATAAAATAAGATTAGGTAAGGTAAGGTAAAATAAGACAAGATAAAGTAAGGTAAAATAAGGTAAGGTAAGATAAGATATGATAAGTTAAGATAAGGTAAGGTAAAGTGAGGTAAAAAAAAAAAAAAAGATAAGATTACGTTAAATAAGATAAGGTAAGGAAGATAAGATAAGATAAAAGTAAAATAAGATAAGATTAGGTAAGGTAAGGTAAAATAAGATTAGGTTAGATAAGGTAAGGTAAGATATGATAAAGTAAAATACGATAAAATTTGGTTAGATAAGATAAAGTAAGGTAAAATAAGATAAGGTAAAATATGATAAAATAAGATCAGGTAAGGTAAAATAAGACAAGATAAAGGAAGGTAAGATAAGATATGATAAGTTAAGATAAGGTAAGGTAAAGTGAGGTAGAAAAAAAAAGATAAGATTAGGTTAAATAAGATAAGGTAAGGAAGATAAGATAAGATAAGATAAGATAAAAGTAAAATAAGATAAGATTAGGTAAGGTAAGGTAAAATAAGATTAGGTTAGATAAGGTAAGGTAAGATAAGATAAAGTAAGGTAAAATAAGGTAAGATATGATAAGGTAAAATATGATAAGATAAGATTAGGTAAGGTAAAATAAGGTTAGGTAAGATAAGATATGATAAGATAAGGTAAGGTAAAGTAAAGTAAGGTAAAAAATAAGATAAGATAAGGAAAAGTAAAGTAAGGTAAAAAAAAAAAAAAAAAAAAAAAGATAAGACTTTATTTATCCCACTGTGGGGAAATCTCACAGGTAACAGCACTAACACACAACCATCAAGTGCAGAGAAAAGACAGATAGAAAAACCACAAATTAATGACAAATAAAACACAAGAGAAATTAATAAATCTGGTATTTATATAAATATTTAAATAAATAAAGAATTAGAATTTTTTTTTTTTTTAAAGGGCAAAGAAAAAGCAGAGGCACAGCCCACAGGAAAACACACGCCAAATCTCAAAAACACACACATTTTATATTGACTTCTCCAGTACATGTCACTCTTAATAAAGATGTAAAAACCGTCTAATTCAGTGTAATTGCAGCAAAAAGCTCAAAGACCAAAAATCCCAGTTGGTTATTTTGATGGTAACTTATTCATTCAAGGACGATATCATGCATTATAAAGTGTTCAAATGAAATAACACACTTCAGAAGAGATCAAACCCAGATCGACGCTGCTTTGACTCTTTCCTCATATTCTGATGAACACACAAATTCAGTGTGTGTGTGTGTGTGTGTGAGTGTGTGTGTGTGTGTGTGTACGAGTTCATGAACAAAGTACGAACTATTCGCCGCCGCTCTTTGAACATGACAGCAGAGTAGCAGAGCGGCGCTGTGAGGCCCAAACGCAGGTCATTAGCCCGTCCGAGTACCTGCAGCTTCATTTATTTCTGAAGTGATTAGAGCTGCGCCGTCGGCTAATTAGGAAGTCTGCGGAACATGTTACACCGACTGTTTGTAAAGCATTAACTTCCACTGATTAAATACAGGATCCTCGACGAGCGCGCAAAAACTCACCTTGGATGCATACGAATCGAAAGGTGACATTTTAGCGTTTTATGGCAAGTGTTGTATATAAAATAGGGCTGGGCAAGTTAAGGCGTTATTACTGCGTTAACGCATTCATTAAATAACGTCGACAATTTTTTTTTATCTCACGTTAACGCAGTTTTATTGTTGTTCTGCCTTTCAAGCAAGTCTTAGTTCATTTATACATACGGACTCTTATTTTGAAACTCATGCTTTTATTTTGGCTGAGAGGAGAAAAGAGCGAACTTTCCAAGTAATGCTGAATCAAACTTTAACTCCTGCAGTTCAACGCCTGTATGTATCAATCATTCTGTTGTTTGCTAAATAATTTCACATGCAAACGCGTCGTTACGAAACATGTTTATGACGTTATTTTGGATGTGTTTATTACAATGTGTTATTAACATGTTTAAGCTAATTCGTTTATGCTAGCAGTCGGAGATGGGTTGCTAATTCTTTATGCAGGCTCATGCTAAGTTTATGTAAATTCATTGGTTGTGTTTAGGTGTAATATGCCAGCCTTTGAACTAACCTTTACTCATTTACGATGTGAATGTTGTATTAGCAGTCATTTTATCTTGATGCTAACTTGAATGGGAAAATCCATAGACACGCTAACGATTAGCATTTACAGCTTAATTTAAGATTAACGTCTTTTTATCCAGCAACAAAGGTTCACATCAGAGATATTTTATACTATTCATTCTTACAACAACTGAACATAAAATACTCACAGGCTGTATGTATCAATCATTCTGTTGTTTGCTAAATAATTTCACATGCAAACGTGTCGTTAGAAACATGTTTATGATGTTATTTTGGACGTGTTTATTACAATAATAATAACTTTTATTTGTATAGCACCTTTAAAAACAAAGTTTACAAAGTGCTTTGACAGGGCACAACAGCAGGATACACGAAGAAAATAAAAACACTAAAACAGAAGCAACACAATTAGAGAGATATATAAACAAGTTAATTATCAAACAAGATCAAATTTAAAAATTAAAATTAAAAATTAAGGTTAAAAAGGGGACAGACATCACATAAAAGCAAGTCTATAAAAATGTGTTTTAAGAAGTGATTTATGATTTTTACAATGTGTTATTAACATGTTTAAGCTAATTCGTTTATGCTAGCAGTCGGAGATGGGTTGCTAATTCTTTATGCAGGCTCATGCTAAGTTTATGTAAATTCATTGGTTGTGTTTAGGTGTAATATGCCAGCCTTTGAACTAACCTTTACTTATTTACGATGTGAATGTTGTATTAGAAGTCATTTTATCTCGATGCTAACTTGAATGGGAAAATCCATAGACACGCTAACAATTAGCATTTACAGCTTAATTTAAGATTTACAACATCTTTTTATCTAGCAACAAAGGTTCACATCAGAGATATTTTATACCACAGGTGTCAAACATGTGGCCCGGGGGCCAAATCCGGCCCACCAAAGGGTCCAGTCTGGCCCTTGGGATGAATTTGTGAAATGTAAAAATTACACTAAGATATTAACAATCCTTTTAGTTCTGGTTCCACATTCAGACCAATTCAATCTCAAGTGGGCAGGATTCAGTAAAACACTCTCATAATAATAACATAAAAATAATGACAATTCCAATTTTTTCTCTTTTTGCACATGTATTTGCTCTAAACAAAGTATAATTTCGCAAAAAATGTGAATAACCTGAACAAATATGAACAACCTGAAATGTTTTAAGAGAAGTAAGTAGAATTTTAACAATTTTCTGTTTGTTATTAAATGTTTTGTGCGTTTGTAGATCCACTGTGATCTGTAAGTTATAATGTACATGTGGAAATGATAAACTGAGGCAGAATATTGTTAAAATTATACTTATTTTTTTCGGTTTGTTCATGTTATTCACATCTTTTGAAAGGATAGTTTATAGATGTAAACCTTTTCATAATGTAAATTTACTTTTTTCGCTCTAAAACAGAGAAAAGTTTGGACTTGACATTATTTATATATTATTATATTATTATTTTACTGGTTCGGCCCACTTCAGATCTAATTTAGCTGAATGTGGAACTGAACTAAAATGAGTCTGACACCCCTGTTTTATACTATTCATTCTTACAACAACTGAACATAAAATACTCACAGGCAAACGTTTTCAGGGCCATACAAACAGATGAAAGAAACGTGTCTGTTAGTTCCTTCTTATGTCCGAACTGACTATGGTAACACCAAAAGGACAAAACATACATTAGTGCAACTTATTCTGACCACTTCAGGGCCCCTTTTGCTTGCTTTTAACAACTGAACATCCCATATTATTGGGCTTATTAGTGTTAGTACTTATTAGTGGGTTTAAGACTCCTGTCAATCACTCACAACTGTAAACACACTGGTGGGGACATAAACACGTGTAAAAGTAGTGGTTTTTTTCCATGGACATTTTCATTTTAAATGTCTTCAGATGGTGGGGTTGAGAAGGACACAGTTGTTTAGAAGAACTGACATGTGCATTTATTTTTATCAGAGTACTTCCAGTCTGAAATATCACTGAAAGGCAATACACGCTGTTGAGGCCCCCCCTCCCCCAACAACTATACGATTAATCGCGATTAATCGTAGAAATCCACACGATTAATCGCGATTAAAAATTTTAATCGCTGCCCAGCACTAATGTAAAACACTCTTTATCTGAGAAGTGACTATTTTTGGTCATTTCCACATACTTATAATTACAAGCAAAGTTCTAATAGTTTTGGATTTTTCGTTATAGTTTAGTTTTATTTAGTTTTGACTTTTTTTTTTCGCTAATTCAGTTGGTTTTAATTTGTTTTTCGAGCAGGTTTGCTAGTTTTTATTAGGTTTCATTTTTTCTAAATGCTTAGTTTTAGTATTAATTTTAGTTTTTCGTATCTTTTATCTTCTTCGTGGTCGTATTCAAATAAATCCCAGACAGGACTCTGCTGCTTTCTCCCAACTTTAGTCTCCATGTTTCCAGGTAGAGTGGGGACCAGAAGACGACTAAACGACAAGTGGCAAAAAGTGACGGACCGTTAAATAGCAAATGGTGCCAGCAAATAAAATTGCTTGAGGGAAATACATTGATTTCATATCAATCCGACATTGACAAAGACGAAAACGAAGGGAAATTTATCCATAATTTTTATACGTTTTAGCTAGTTTTGTAAGCACACAATACAGTTTCAGTTAGTTATCATTTTTTCTTTTAATTAGGGATACACCAGTACCAATTTCTACATTATTATCATTATATCATTATCATTTCCACATACTTATACTTACAAGCAGTTCTCATAGTTTTGAGTTTTCCATTATAGTTTAGTTTTATTTAGTTTTGACTTTTTTTTCTCTAATTCAGTTAGTTTTAATTTGTTTTTAGAGCAGGTTTGCTACTTTTTATTAGGTTTCATTTTTTCTAAATGCTTAGTTTTAGTATTAATTTTAGTTTTTCGTATCTTTTATCTTCTTCGTGGTCGTATTCAAATAAATCCCAGACAGGACTCTGCTGGTTTCTCCCAACTTTAGTTTCCATGTTTCCGGGTAGAGCGAAGACGAGGAGACGACTAAAGGACAAGTGACGACAAGTGACGGACTGTGAAGTGCCATATGGTGCCGCTAGCTAAAATTGCTCGAGCTAAATAAATCCTTTTCATATCAATCTGACGTTGACAAAGACGAAAACGAAGGGAATTTTATCCATAATTTTTATACGTTTTAGCTAGTTTTGTAAGCACACAATACAGTTTCAGTTAGTGACCGTTTTTTTCTTTTAATTCTAATTTTAATTATTTCAGTTAATGAAAATGTTTTTTTACCTCCACCAGGAAGTATTGTGATCACTTTGTGTAACGGAGTTAATGTATATAGTGTAGGATTCCACTTGCCATCGCACACTGTTTTGTTGTGTTAATTACAATTTTATTTTGGGGACATTGAACACCACACCCCTGCAAACTAGGGTCGTGCACCCCAGGGAGATAGTGGCAGTTTTGCTATGCTATCTTCCTGGTGAGTACATGCATGTTGGTCCCGTCATTATTTTACTTTTTTTTTTTTTTTTTTTTAATGTCATATTTGAATGATTGTTATGTACAGTTGTGTTTGTGTAATGATTGGCTCTCTGTTGGTTGAGTATGTTTTTTGAATGGCAATGTTCTTTATGTATGTTCATGGTCTGATTGTGGTGTTAGCTAACTGTGATTTTTTATTTTTAGCTTGACAGCGAGAACGGACTGCATGTTGTTTATTGAGACTTTATTTTTTATTTTTTTTTCTGCCAGAATAAACGGCAACAAAAGACAGAGGATCGTGTTGGCAAATTATTCACAACGCACACATACAGCTGTTACATTTGCTTTGTGTGTTTCCGTACCGTGTGTAACATAGTTATTATAGTTCTATTAAATCCTGATAAATTGGGAGGTAGCGCCCCCTTGTGGTGCAGGATGTTTGTTAAGTAGAAGTTTATTGATTTGAATAATAATGTTATTTTTGTAATTATTCTGATTATTCTTTTAATTTAAGTGTGTTACCTGGCATTGTCTTGAGGGAAACAAATCCTTTTCATATCAATCTGACGTTGACAAAGACGAAAACGAAGGGAATTTTATCCATAATTTTGATCTGTTTTAGTTAGTTTTTGTCAACACACAATACAGTTTCAGTTAGTTAACGTTTTGTTTTTTTTTTCTTTTAATTATGGTTTTTATTTATTTCAGTTCACGAAAATGTTTTTACGATTCTCGTTTTCGTCATTTCGTTAGTTTACGATAATAACCTTGAGACAGACAGACTGACAGACAAACCCAGACGAAAACATAATCTCGGACAAAATGATAAGAAATTAAACCAAACGAACCAATGTAATGATATTTATCCCAATATGAAACTATATTATAACATTTGTCGATTTTTTTTTTTTTTTTTATCCCAGACCCTTGTTAGAAAAAAAACACCCGAAATCAAAGCGTCCCAATACTTTTGTCCACATAGTTCTGCAGATAAAACCCTGTTTCAGATCAGTAATGGGGGTTTACATATAGAGCTCTGTCCAGACAAAGAAAAAGGCTTTGTGGCAAAAAAAAAAAACAAAACAAAAAAAAAAACAGAAGTATCCCATCTGTCAGAAGCAAACCAAAACAAACATGTTTCCATCAGGCTTTATCTGTGAGTCTCATATTTTTGTCTTTAACCTTTCCTGCTTAACCCGTGTCCTTCTGCTGATTTGATTTGGACCCGTCCTTCACTTCTCCATCCTGTAAAAGTCGTCTGGGCTTTTCTGGAATGTCACGTCGCTCCGCCGTGGCCTCGGGGGCGCCTCCTGTTATTTTAAGGGGTCATGTACATTTATCCCACCCATGAATAAAGAAGCGCAGCCAGGCTTTAGCCCGAGCCCACGCTGAACGCAACACAACAACATTTCCTTTTGGACAAGTGGCCTGGGGCCCTTTGTAAAAGGTCAGAGGTCAAAGGTCAGAGCTGATCCCACCTGTCATTAGCTGACGTTTGGTCCCACAACATGGAGCTGATCGTTTATCCACCAACAGGATATTCTAGAGTAGAATAGAATAGAATAGAAACTAATAAAACAGAATAGAATAGAATAGAATAGAATAGAATAGAATAGAATAGAATAGAATAGAATAAAACAGAATAGAATAGAAAAGAAAATAATTAAAAATAGAATAGAAAGAACTAATAGAATAGAAAGAATAGAATAGAATAGAATACGAATAGAATAGAAATAATAAAATAATAAAAACAGAATAGAATAGAAAGAAATAATAAAACAGAATAGAATGAATAGAATAAAACAGAATAGAATAGATAGAAAATAATTAAACAGAATAGAATAGAAAAGAAAATAATAAAACAGAATAGAATAAGAATAAAACAGAATAGAATAGAATAGAAAATAATAAAACAGAATAGAATAGAATAAAACAGAATAGAATAGAATAGAAAATAATAAAACAGAATAGAATAGAATAGAATAGAATAGAATAGAATAGAAAATAATAGAATAGAATAGAAAATAATAAAACAGAATAGAATAGAACAAAACAGAATAGAATAGAACAGAACAGAACAGAATAGAATAGAATAGAATAGAATAGAATCATTTCGTTAGTTTTCGTTAACGATGATAACCTTGGTGGAAACGCAGCATTAGTTGATCACCTGTGACATGCAAATCAATAGCACGTGTGTGTTTTTTAGCGCGAGCAAACAAATTTGCGCTCATTATTTGCCATCTTTGTAAATCAGGCCCTAAAAGTCTCTGCTGAAATGCGCTCTAGTGGAATTCTTTTACGTTTAGCTGCTGTGAATTAGCCAAATTCTGCCCCTTTTCTATCTGCATTTGAAACGGATCGTATTATTTTAGTCGAACACAATAACATCAAGCCACATCATCTGCGCAAACATTTTAATTAGCTCAAATGTGAACTCTTACATTCGCTGGAAAAAAAAAAAAAAAGAAAGCCAAGGGAAATGTGTCTTTTTTACACCATTAGCTGCTACCTGGAATGGTTGCAGTGGGTGCAGCACTCATTAAGCAGTGATATAAAGCGCAATCTCATAATGACTAAAGATCTGTTGTACGGTGAGCACTAACAAAACGATTGATTTGTAAGCAGAGGAGGGGGGGGGGGCAAGAGGGAAGGGAGGAAATTATAATGAGAACGTGAGAGACGGAGGGGAGGGCGGGGGGGGAGGCATTTAGTTGGCAGACAGTTTCCTGATTCAGCCAGGCTGGAGAGCAGGGGTAGCTGTCTTCTTCCATGTACCTCATCTATCACTGCCTATTTCTAGGAGACTCACCCATTTCCAGCACCACACACACAGATGGAAGAAAGTGAGAATTCAATCTTTCCTTGCCTCACAGTCATCTGCAGAAATGCATTCGTTCACCCGATGCGGCAGGACCCTAAAACCTGCCAATAATCGTCTAGCGAGGTGGGAAAGAATCACTGCAGGAAACCCAGGCTTTCCTCATGTGATCTATTTCCAATCTGTAAAGTCCCACAGGTAGATTAGGAACAAGTGGAAACTCTCTTTACGGTGGCAGTGGCGGTCTTCGCTTCGATAGGAGGGACCCTGTGGCACTTGGCGAGGAGGTTAGAGTCATATTTACAAGACTGAAATGTATGATTTTGGGAGGAAATGGCAGAGTAAACCTTTCAACCTGTCAAAAAATACTTATGGATCTGACTATGTGCTGGAAAATGTACTGGAAAATGATCAGTATTTAGTGTTGAAAGAGGAAAGAAAATTAGTAAGGGGTACTAGTAAATGTTAAAACATTTATGTCATTGTCTAAAAACTTATGGATCTGACTATGTGTTGATGTGTGCTGGAAAAAAAATCTGAACTAAATGACTCCTACAGATAAAAGTCAGTATTTACTGCTGAAAGAAAAAAGCAAGTTAGTAGTGGGAACTACAATGGGTCAAAAATTTCAAACATGACATGAATATAAAGGAACAGTAGTTTTTGGGACCCGACTATTTCCTGTGCATTCTCCTTAGCTTAATAAAGACCCCATTTCACTAGATGCACATTAGTGAGTGTAAATATTATCATGGTGCAAAGTTTTGAAGGACTCTACTCTTGTGGTGAGGAGGTTAGAGTCATATTTAGGAGACTGAAATGTAGGATTTTTGGAGAAAATACTGTAAAAGCAGAGGCCATTTCTCATAAACTGCAAGGGAAACTCGGCTTTCCCTAAAATTACAAAAATTAAATGGTTAAATATGTTCGGTTGTGTTGACATTTCATTGACTACAAATGTGTTAGAACACGTTCATCTCACAGACGAGGTCGTTCAGAATCAGCTTTATCACAAATCAGCGGACTCGATGTTGTTCACTTCTCATACATTCCCGTTGCGCTGTTTTCTCTTAAGGTCTCTGTTCAGTGCATTTGCCTGTAGACGCTCAGTGTCCATGCACTTCAATGGGACTGACTGGAACAGTTTTTTCATTGCCTCAAAACTGGACGGTAATTGGATAAATGCCACGATGTTGTCCCGCCCCCGGACACTCAGCATCTCTGGGGGTGAATGGAGCTGTGGGCGGAGCTCGGCCAGGCTGGACGCTGAGCTTCCACGTGCTGATTGGAGGATCGGTCGAAAGGCTGAATCCCGTTTGATTGACAGCTATTTTCAGATCGAGAGAGAAACTACTACGAAATTACTTGTTCATTTCTTGTACTGTAAATAAACACACTCACTGTACTTCCTTGTTTCAATTTAACATAATTTCAGTGTTCTCTTGTTTACTTGGTACGATAAGGTCACTGACCATTTTCTTAAAAAGGAACGGAGGGACGAATTTATGTTTAAATAACTTGACTTTTTTTTTTTAAATGTAAGCCGACAATGAGCTTCCCCTGTCTGAAACATGAGCAGCCGTTACTGTGTAAAAGACATCACTAATGTTTACAAATCAACAATAGATTGACAGTAAATGACTCAGTAGGGTATATTTGAAGTGTTCAAACAGCAGCAGCATAAGAAACGTATACAATAAGCAATGCAATATGAATACATTCATAAGGAAGTCATGAAACAATAGAAAAAACACCAACTTTTGGTGGTACGGTTTTTGTAAGGGCTAACATGTGGACATCTGCTGCATGTCTAAAGGTTGGTTAGTACGACTTATTCAACTGCAAATTCAACATTAATGCGTCGTCTGGCTTTTCCTCGGTGTTGGCTCGTCATTCCTGAGTCGGGCCTTGACTCTGTCGCTCGATATAAACGCGACCTTTTTCTACGAGGACCGTCAGCGTCAGGATCCCAGCTGGGCGATCCAATCCCATCCCTCCAACAAAAACCATCTCCTGGCGGTGAAACGCTGGTGCAAGTTTGCTGACGTCCAGACTCTTCTTGTCTTATTCATTTGCATAATCCCTGTGACACTCCGATTAATAACTCCAGTGTGATTTGCATATCTGCGCTTGAAATTGAGGACAGACGTTCACGCCGTAAACACAGTCCAGTAAGAAACAAACGGTCTCGTGTGGTTTTTAGAGGGATGTAAGGGAGGAGTGTGTGTATGTATTAGGGCGGGGGTGGGGTGGGGTCTCAGGGGGAAGGGATAAACGTGGAATATTCTTGGGTTAAATCACACACAAATGACCATGTGGCTGCACACAATCACACACATCCACACCCACACGAGCGCTTAGAGAGGTTCTGTAAAAACTCTCCAATCCTTTCTTTAAATCCTTGGCCGCAGACAAACACAGAAGGGCTGGGAAAACCGAGACCTCAGTACTCCAGCACTTCCAGTACAAACACAAGTTAAAGAAGACCAAGAAGAAGAAGAAGCTTCATTCCCAAAAAAAAAAAAAAAAAAAAACCCTCATCATGGCAGAGCTGTGGTTAAACTGTTCTCTGGACTGTGCAGGCAGATTAGGTGGAAGGAGCTTGTATTTGCTTCAACAGTGCCCCCTAGTGGATGTTTTCATCACTCCTCTTTCATTTCCCTGTCAAATACTGCACTCTGAAAATCATATCAACAAGTTCAATCACACAGGAAACAGCTTTTAGATTTTCTACAGACACAAACTCAATCAAATATTGTCTTTTTAAGTGTTTAAAGTGCAAAACTGCAGCAACATGACCTGTTTATTAACCCTTAAAGACCCAAATATCCACAAACGACCAAAAATATCAGCTGATCTAAAGTGTTTCATACCTGTTGATCCATTAATCCTATCAATACATGTGAATAATTGATGTAAAATGCAGTTTGTCATCTTTTCATAGACTCATTCCTTTCTTCCTTCGGGGAAATACACATAGAAATTGAAGTGAGTGAATTAATTAACCCTTAAGACCCAGTGCTACTTTTGTGGCAATTCCCAAATTGATTTTTCTCTCTATTTTAACTTTTTTTGTCTTTTTTTTTTTTTTAAATTATACACCTCCATAAACATGTACTTAGACATAAGGAACCGCACAGACACAATACAAAAAAAAAAAAAAAACAATACAACAAACCCCTACAAACCTATTAAACACAAAAAAAAAAAAACAAACACAACAACAGAAAAAAAAAAAAAAAACAAGATAAATAATATCATCAGCTCCTCTTTACAATGCTCAGGGCTGATTCAGACTTAATATAATGTATAATAACAACAACACATTTCTCCATCAAAAGGACACAGGAGACAGCAGGACACTGTGGTTGACAGGCGAGAAAAAAAGGATTCCATTATCGATCAAACAAATTAATTTGTCCACGAACAGAAAACTTAATCTTTACCAACTTTAAAAAGAAAAGTAAACCATGCGCCCATCGCACAAAGGGGGGTGGCAGAGGTTCCTTCCACTTAACTGGACAAGTGGAACCGCTGAACTACTGGGCTACTGGACTACTGGACTACTGAACTACTGAACTACTGAACTACTGAACCACTGAACCACTGAACTACTGAACCACTGAACCACTGAACTACTGAACTACTGAACTACTGGACTACTGAACTACTGAACTACTGGACTACTGGACTACTGAACTACTGGACTACTGAACTACTGAACTACTGGACTACTGAACTACTGAACTACTGGACTACTGAACTACTGGACTACTGAACTACTGACTACTGAACTAATGAACTACTGGACTACTGGACTACTGGACTACTGAACTACTGGACTACTGAACTACTGGACTACTGAACTACTGGATTACTGGACTACTGAACTAATGAACTACTGAACTACTGGACTACTGAACTAATGAACTACTGGACTACTGAACTACTGAACTAATGAACAACTGGACTACTGAACTACTGGACTACTGAACTACTGAACTACTGGACTACTGAACTACTGGACTACTGGACTACCGAACTAATGAACTACTGGACTACTGAACTACTGGACTACTGAACAATTGAATTACTGGACTACTGAACTACTGGACTACTGAACTACTGAACTACTGGACTACTGAACAACTGAACTAATGAACTACTGGACTACTGAACTACTGGACTACTGAACTACTGGACTACTGAACTACTGAACTAATGAACTACTGGACTACTGAACTACTGAACAACTGAACTAATGAACTACTGGACTACTGAACTACTGAACTACTGGACTACTGGGCTACTGAACTACTGGACTACCGAACTAATGAACTACTGGACTACTGAACTACTGGACTACTGAACTACTGAACTACTGGACTACCGAACTAATGAACTACTGAACTACTGAACTACTGGAATACTGAACAATTGAATTACTGGACTACTGAACTACTGGACTACTGTACTACTGAACTACTGAACTAATGAACTACTGGACTACTGAACTACTGAACTACTGAACTAATGAACTACTGGACTACTGAACTACTGGACTACTGGACTACTGAACTACTGGACTACTGAACTACTGGGCTACTGAACTACTGGACTACCGAACTAATGAACTACTGGACTACTGAACTACTGGACTACTGAACTACTGGACTACTGAACTACTGGACTACTGAACTACTGAACTACTGGACTACTGAACTACTGGACTACTGAACTACTGAATTACTGGACTACTGGACTACTGAACTACTGGACTACTGAACTACTGAATTACTGAACTACTGGACTACTGAACTACTGAACTACTGGACTACTGAACTACTGGACTACACTGGACAATCCCAGCACAGGAGAGGAAACTCCAAAAATTGTAACCTTTTTTAAGTAATTTATCACCATCTATCATCGTGTTATCCTCTGTATTTTATGGGGGTTTTTTTTCAGTTAAAATCAGGTATTTTCCAATATTTAAGTTATTGATCATGTAGTTTTTTATCATGCTGAGTTTACAGTTGAAGGTTATTATAATTTTGAAAAGGAATTACCAATTTATTAGACATATTTGTGTTATATTATGTTTTTGTGTGTTCAAAAATAATCATATTTGAGCATTGAGACCTGGTGTATCAAACATGATACAAAATTGAAACTCCTACATGGAAACTGATATTTGAAAAAAAAAACAAAAAAAACCATGTTTGGGTTGTTCAGAAGGACCAATAAAGACTCCAGTTTCAAAGAACTGGAATTTTCTGTCAATGATTTAATGGTTCAGACTTCACGGGGTTAAAACAAAACTTCAACTTCTCCAGAATAAATGTCCTGCACGATATCAATCCATTCTTCAGGTGTGGGTGCTTCAGGCTTTAACCATTTTCTAGTGATGAAAAAGTCACTTTTTCTTCACTTTTCTCTGTTTCTGATATAATAACCCTCAACTTTAATCGGAGCTTTTACGAACAATCGAATCTAAATGAACCCTTTCATGCTCAGTGGTCACAACAGTGGACAGCTATTCTACAGCTGCTCTCTTGTATTTTCATAGGTTTTGTTGTTTTAGTTCCATATCAGCCAACGCAGTGGACGCTCATGTATCATCCCATACACTGACATTCAGACCATTACTGTAACTACGCTGTTCTTGATAAACCTGATCTAGAGTAACATATTTAAGTGTAAATCAAGTACTTGTTATTGTTATAAGTCTGTAATTAACAGTTTGGTTGTTTTTTAAAAGTTGTAATTTTTTGGTCTTCATGTAGAAATGATAAGTTACTATCCAAAAATCACAAAATTCACCCAAAAATTACCGTAAAACCAACTAGAAATTACTCAAAAACCACCTAAAAATCACCCAAAAATGACCCCAAAACCACCTAAACTTACTCAAAAAACACCTAAAAACCACCCAAAATTACTCAAAAAACCCCACCTAAAACCATGTAAATACCACGTAAAAATCATGCAAAAACCACCTGAAAATCACCCAAAAATTACCCCAAAACCACCCAAAAATCACTTAAAAACCAGCCAAAAATTACCCCAAAAACCCACTTAAAAATTACCCAAAAAACCCACCTAAAAATCACCCAAAAATTACCCAAAAACCACCTAAAAATCACCCAAAAATTACCCAAAACCACCTAAAAATCACCCAAAAATTACCCCAAAACCACCTAAAAACCACCTAAAATCACTCAAAAAAACCCCACCTAAAAATCACCAAAAAAAACCACCAAAAAATTACCCCAAAACCACCTAAAAAACCACCAAAAAACCACCCAAAAATTACCCAAAAACCACCTAAAAATTACCCAAAACCACCTAAAAATCACCCAAAAATTACCCCAAAACCACCTAAAATCACTCAAAAAAAAAAAAACACCTAAAAATCACCAAAAAAAACACCTAAAAATTACCCCAAAAATTACCCAAAAACCACATAAAAAAACACCTAAATATCACCCAAAAAAAACCACCTAAAACTTACTGTAACTTTGCTGTTCTAGATAAATGTGATCTGCGCTAACATGTTTGAGTGTAAAAAAAAAAAAAAAGGTAATTGTGATTAGACTGTAATTAACAGGTTTTATTTGTTTGTTTGTTTGTTTGTTTGTTTGTTTGTTTGTTTGTAAGTTTTTTTTTTGGTTTTTTTTGCATCTCCATGATGTGAGTTAGAGCACGTTAAAATGTGAGAAAACATCCCATTAGCTGCATTAAAAACATTTTTATTTCATAGTTCTCACACAGTATATCAATAAATTCATGTTTCTTTACTTCTAAAATTATATGCATGATGTCGAGCTGAGTGGACATTTTTGTAACTGCATGAAAAATAAGTTAACCCTTTCATGCACGAATTATGAGAACCTTAATCAAATTTTTTTCCTGAGGGTTTTTATTCCTCTTTAGGCATGAAAAAAAACAATGCGATTGAAAATTTTCATCCGAAAAATAAATAAAAAATGATAATAATAATAAAAATAATTAAAAAAAACAAAAAAAAAAAAACAATGAAAAAAACAATTCTCATGAACCTATTTTTCATGAAGTTGCAAAAATGTCCACTCAGCTGGACACCACACGTTTAATTTTTGACGCACAGAAACATGTATTTACCAATAAATTGTGTGAAAACTATGGGGAGAGATCATGATTCTGGGGGTTTATGCTCAGGAGAGATCTACATAATGTTACCAATTCATGTCAGAAAAGATATGTAGTGTCTTAAAACTTTAATAAAGATATGTGTAAAAAAAAAAAAAATTAAATTAAAAAAAAAAAAAAAAAAAAAAAAAAACAACGAAAAGAACAACAAAATCCATCAATATACAAGGGAACAGCTGTAGAATAGCTGTCTACTGTGGTGACCAGTGCGCATGAAAGGGTTAATAAAAAAAATAAAATAAAAAAATAAAAAAAATTCAATCACTTTTTTTCCATGCCTAAAGAGCAATAAAAACACTCAGGGAACAAAAATTAACTTGATTAAGATTCTCATAATTCATGCATGAAAGGGTTAAATGCAGGAAAATACATGATTTCTACTGAAAAAGCACAAAATAAAGAAGATAATATTACAATAAATGGCGATCAATTGCTAAATATAGAGGTAAATTAATTTGGGAATTGCCACAAAAAGTAGCACTGGGTCTTTACGGGTTAAAAAAAGACAATGAATATGTATGTGTTCAGTTTAAAACGATAATAAAATACCTGTGGGTTTGAATTAGGAGCTTAGAAATAAAAGTGTTTGGGCTTTTTCAGACCCACTTCCACCTTCACACGCGTACAGATCCGGCTGCCCCTAGGAGACC
Source organism: Sphaeramia orbicularis (assembly GCF_902148855.1). Taxonomy (NCBI): domain Eukaryota; kingdom Metazoa; phylum Chordata; class Actinopteri; order Kurtiformes; family Apogonidae; genus Sphaeramia; species Sphaeramia orbicularis. Next base: position 37,964,917 of record NC_043976.1, on the reverse strand, counting down.
AAAGGCTGGAAATGACAAGGCTGCGATGAGGTAATGACATTTCCTCCTGCGTAATGTGGCCAAAGGCGTCTCCCTCTCTTTCAGACGACGACGAGACGGGGGTATGTGGCCAGCTCCGGTGACAAGCCCCGCTCTAATCGGCAGGTACAGCTTTCACTGCAGCTCAGGACCCAACCGCAGAGAAGCAGCTGAATAATTGAACAGGTGCAATATGTTGAAGGTGGGGGGGGGGGGGGTCTGTAGGTGAGGTGGGGGGAGATGGAATGGACTGTCTGCAGTGTCCTCCGCTTGGGGTAAAAGTCATCAAATGTTGGTTTTTTGGGGAAAATGTCAAAGCACTTGCCTTTTTTCATCCCAAAACATGCACCACCCCCCCCCCCCACCCCCCCCAACGGCACCAGCTGTCAGCAGCTCCTCTTTAGTTTTCCCCTTTTTTTTTTTTTTTTTGAGTGTGCTTCAATGCATTTCAGTATTTTTTCACTTCCAGGTTTTCGTCAAATCTCCCGGTTGCCATGACAACAAATTGGGATGTCATGCCTGGAATTTCACCCTTGTCCCACCTCAGCCCACACCGATCCCACGATTTCACGGGAAAAAAAAAAAAAAAAAAAAAAAAGGCTTGTCAGGAGGTAGGAAGAGAGAAAGAAAAGGTTGAGGATGGAGGTGAGGGTGGGTGAGTGGGTGAGTACACTGTAAAAAAAATGTAAAAAAAAAAAAAAAAAACCCCAGAATTTTCACTTTTTATTTTCCTGTATTTTCAAGATACAGGAAAATATCAATAAAATGACAAAAATAGACTGATTTTACACGTCAAATGTAAGATAACATGAAAAAACTGTAACTGAATAACCATAAAATTTCAAATTTTTAAAAGAAATTTTTTCTTTTTTCACAGAAAAATACAGTTAAAATACATTTGCAAATGTATCATAATTTCACAAATATTTCTTTTCTATTTATGAGATTAAACTGTTAATGTAAAGTTTAATACTGTAAAAAAAAAATAATAATAATAATAAAACAAGATAAAATTACTAACAATTAACAGTAAAAGAAGTATTTGTTCTGTAAGTTTAACCAGACTTGTTTGTTAATTGACAAATATCTTGTGTAATTACAGGAGGTTTCACAACAAAAATGTTGAATAAATGTATTTTTGTGAATGTATAACATGTATAAGCACTGATAAACTGTCCAAATACAGTTTTTATCAGTGGATTGTACAACTCAGTCTCATTGAAAATTATTTATATATATATTTATAAGTAATTTGATTGTTTTAATACATGTAAATCTTCTTTATTAAACATTGAAAAGTAAAAAAAAAAAAAAAAAAGCAAAATGTCATGTAAAGTTAGGGCAAAAAACTGTATTTTAATTATGGAAAATTACCGTATTTTTATGAGATGGTTATTTTCCGTTATTTTACAGTATTTTTTCGGCACCCCTGCTGCCGGAATAATACAGTTTTTTCACTTTTTCACTTTTTTTTTTTTCTACAGTGTATGAGTGGGGGTGGGGGGTTAGTGACCTTGTGTGACTGTCCCCGAGCAGGGTGGATATCGAGGGAGGTGGATTCAGTGAGGGGCTGTGAAGCGCTTCTCCGGCCTCCAGGACACACATGGTGAGTGCCACGGCTGCAGTCAGCTGAAACCGACGTGGCCTCGGTGTGAAGGCGCGGCGCCGGCCTCTGACACCGACTACAACACCACACTGTTCAGATCCAGGTTTCTACCCCCGGACAGGACACGTTAGTCACAGGGCTCCGAGATGAAGGGCCCCGGGAAACTTGGGAAAGAACCGTTAAAGGCAGGTATACCGGGAAAATCAAGACCAAGTTTCAGCAGAAGAAACAGATTTGAGTTTAACCCTTTATAGTCACTCAGTGAAATACTCTACAATTCAAAATTTCGACCTTAGCGCATCATCGGACATTGTCATCTACCTCCTCGTATGTTGCCGTGACAACAGTCTCCCTCCTCTTGCCATAACGCATCCCAGCAGCACTTGCTAAAAAGTAAACACATGCAATAAAACAGCTGTTATAATGTCGTAAACTGACAAAACTCACTCATATTCACTGTGTAATGATATAAAAACCAACATGCTTCTTGACCTCACCGAGGCACGGGATTGGCCCCATATTTAATGTTTGCGGAAATTACCAAAAATAGTCACTTGCCTGATAAAAGGTTGACAAAAGCAAAATGAAAACAAAAAACAAAAAAACAAAAAAACACTTAAAAAAACGGTATTATTCCAGCAGCGGGAGTGCCAAAAAATATAACGGAAAATAACCATCTCATAAAAATACGGTAATTTTCCATAATTAAAATACAGTTTTTTGCCTTAACTTTACATGTGATTTTGCATTTTCTTTTTTTTTTCTTTTTAATGTTTAATAAAGAATATTTACATGTATTAAAACAATCAAATTACATATATATATATATATAAATAAATAATTTTCAATGAGACTAAGTTGTACAATCCACTGATAAAAACTGTATTTGGACAGTTTATCAGTGCTTATACGTGTTATACATTCACAAAAATACATTTATTCAACATTTTTGTTGTGAAACCTCCTGTAATTACACAAGATATTTGTCAGTTAAACGAGTCTGGTTAAACTTACAGAACAAATACTTCTTTTACGGTTAATTGTCAGTAATTTTATGTCATTTTATTTTATTTTATTTTTTACAATATTACACTTTAAATTAACAGTTTAATCTCATAAATAGAAAAGAAACGTGTGAAATTATGATACATTTGCAAATGTATTTTAACTGTATTTTTCTGTGAAAAAAGAAAAAATTATTTTTAAAAATTGAATTTTTTGGGTTATTCCGTTACAGTTTTTTCGTGTTATTTTACATTTGACATGTAAAATCACAGTCTATTTTTGTCATTTCATTAATATTTTCCTGTATCTTAAAAACACAGGAAAAATCTGTAAAATAAACAGTGAGAATTCTGTTAAATTACAGATTTTTTTTTTACAGTGTAGTAGTAGGACCTGACTATTTCCTGTATATTCCATTTAACTTAATAAAAACATCATTTCACTCGCTCCACATTAGCGACTGTAAACTTTATCACGCTGTAAACTTTTTAAGGACTCGACTGTTGGAATAACATCCAGAACTACACTTCCTGCGTCCGTAAATTTTCCCCCACGACTCCATCAAAAATAAATAAATCAGTGTCAACGTCGTCTCGGGGCGTCTCTCACTCCAAAAAGTTTTGACGGTGCCAATCAATCAAATTGGGAGTTTTCTCGCAGAATAATGCACGTTTCCTCTCAAGAATGCCCGTCAAAGGAGGCAGTGTGGTGGAAACCTCCTCTGGACCCACAAAGGTGTCACAGTAAGCAGGCGTTGTCAGAGACTTGTCACTGCCGGGTGGGTTGAAAGCATGAAAAATACCATCTCAGGGGACGGGAGGAGGACGAGCGGCGAGGAAAAAGGGGAGGGGAGGGGTGTGTTGGAGTGTGCGCGACGGCCTTGACTCACTTTCGCCTGTTGCATCAACCCTTGTCAATCCTCCAGACAATAGGCCTCCGTCTACGCGGCGGGCGGTTTTCACCTTCAGGGGTGATGGCTATATTACTCAGCCTGACAAGTCATGCCGGAGGGAGATCAAAAACGGTGCCTAATTGAATGCTGTCCACTCACACACCTGAAGCTCTGCGCAGACTGATTATTGGACTCGATTGGATTATTATGGGGTGAAGTTTCCATCAGAAAAGTCATTTTGGCAGACGGAGGGTTCCGAGTCAACGTCACCTAACGTCTGACAGGGAACCACCCCCGACGGCTGACGGCCACGTCTTAAAGGTGACGGGTGAAGGCGTCTGCTCACTTATGAGTCAACTTTGAAAACATCAGCGACGCCCCGCCCCCAAGCTGAGACCGGACCGTAAGAGCATGGACGACCAGACTGGAAACGTCTACCACAGAGCAGTGGCACCGAAGTCTGAAATAAACGACCACTGGTAGGAATCAACCATGGGCAATGATCAACCATGGGCAATGATCAACCATGTGCAATAATCAACAATGTGCAATGATCACCAATGTGCAATGATCACCAATGTGCAATAATCAACAATGTGCAATAATCAACCATGGGCAATGATCAACAATGTGCAATGATCACCAATGTGCAATGATCACCAATGTGCAATAATCAACAATGTGCAATAATCAACCATGGGCAATGATCAACAATGTGCAATAATCAACAATGTGCAATGATCAACCATTGGCAATGATCAACCATGGGCAATGATCAACCATGTGCAATGATCAACAATGTGCAATAATCAACAATGTGCAATGATCACCAATGTGCAATAATCAACAATGTGCAATAATCAACCATGGGCAATGATCAACAATGTGCAATGATCAACAATGTGCAATAATCAACAATGTGCAATAATCAACCATGGGCAATGATCAACAATGTGCAATGATCAACAATGTGCAATGATCAACAATGTGCAATAATCAACAATGTGCAATGATCAACCATGGGCAATGATCAACAATGTGCAATGATCAACAATGTGCAATGATCAACAATGTGCAATAATCAACCATGTGCAATGATCAACCATGTGCAGTGATCAACAATGTGCAATGATCAACAATGTGCAATAATCAACAATGTGCAATAATCAACAATGTGCAATGATCAACAATGTGCAATAATCAACAACGTGCAATAATTTGTAATAATGTGCAAGAATGGAAAACCAACAATGTGCAATAATTGAAAACCAACAATGTGCAATGATCAACAATGTGCAATAATGGAAACCCAGCAATGTGCAATAATCAACAATGTGCAATAATGGAAAACCAACAATGTGCAATGATCAACAATGTGCAATAATTTGTAATAATGTGCAATAATGGAAAACCGACAATGTGCAATAATGGAAAACCAACAATGTGCAATGATCAACAATGTGCAATAATGGAAAACCAATAATGTGTAATGATCAACAATGTGCAATAATTTGTAATAATGTGCAATAATGGAAAACCAACAATGTGCAATGATGGAAAACCGACAATGTGCAATAATGGAAAACCAACAATGTGCAATGATCAACAATGTGCAATAATGGAAAACCAACAATGTGCAATGATGAACAATGTGCAATAATCATAATCAACGAAGTGCAATTATCAGAATCAATAATGTGCAACAATCAAGCATGTGCAATAATTAGAATCAACAATGTGCAATAATCAACAATGTGCAATAATCCGAATCAACAACGTGCAATTATCAGAATCAATAATGTGCAATAATGAACAATGTGCAATAATCGTAATCAGCAATGTGCAATAATCAACAATGTGCAATAATCAATAATGTGCAATAATGACAAATCAGCAATGTGCAATAATCAACAATGTGCAATGATCATAATCAACCATGTGCAGTAATCAATAATGTGCAATAATAATAATCAACAATACGCAATAGCCAAAAATGTGCAATAATCAATAATGTGGAATAATCGTAATCAATAACATGCAATAATCAACAATGTACAATAATCAAAAATGTGCAATAATCTGAGTCAAAAATGTGCAATAATCTGAATCAAAAATGTGCAATAATCATAATCAACAATGTGCAGTGACTACTGTACTTACCGCTAACTGTCCTGTGCAGCTAACTAAGTATGAATGTGTGAATGTGCGACTTGAAAACCAACACCACAGGGCCTTTGACCAAAGCATCAGAATGAGACCAGATGGGATGAGAACCATTAAGAAACAACTTTTTAGAGTCCAAGAAAAGAACTGATAAAAATAGAAACACTGCATTTTCTCCAGTGGACACAGCTGGAAATGTAAATAATGGCGTTTGATGCTAAAATGACAGCGTTTCTTCTTGATTATGAGGCTTATGATAGTATACAGTTATTATGGGATGTTCTTATCTTCGCTAAGTTGCCGTTGGTTGATCCATGGTTGTTGGATTCAACCAGATCTTTAGTGGTTTTACTGTGGCTATTTTCAGTCTAAAACACAAGCTAAGCTAACAGCGCTAAGCTAACAGAGCTATAATGTAAACTATCAGCTGATGCAACATATGAAGAGTATAAGACAGTGTTATTTTAAGTGACGGTCAAAATAAACACCTATGAGTTTTAGTTTGACGAAGAAAACTTGATGATACCATAATACAAATGTGTATAAACAATGAGCTTTATACTTTTTTCAGCGGCAGATACAGTCTGTGGAAACATAGCGTTGATGTTGTTGGTGATACAGGATCTCATCATATATGAGGTTTGTGCAATTCTCAATTTTTGCAACTTAGTGTCAGCAACGTCTCCTCATTAGTGTGAATAGAGTGTTGCAGTTCGGTTATTGCTCCTCTACACACTCGAGAGAAAAAGCAATTTTAAAAGGAATTAATGTACAAATTTGTTTCTCGTATTGTTTGTGGGGATGAAACAGCTGGTTGTGACCTCAGTCCCTTTGTTTGCCAAATGGACCGGGCCGTGTTTACTCCTTGGGTTTGTACTCTTAGACAACACAGTATCTCCCACTAAAAAATCCCATATATCCTACTTGTAATTACTACTGGAGGGCAGACTTGAGCGGGTTTTCCCATCTGGTAGCTTCATGTTTACAAAGTATAATAACAATATGAGTGGATGCATCGTCAGAGTCCGAGGCGGTCTGCGCTGATACAACTGGGCTCTAAACAGTACAAATGAATTCTGGTCTCTATTTAACCTTTTTTCAACAATTTATTACCATATATCATAATATTATCCTCTATATTTTGAGTTTTTTCAGTGAAAATCAGGTATTTTCCTACATTTAATTTACTGTTCATGTACTTTAACCCTTTCATGCATGAATTATCAGAACCTTAATCAAGATTTTTTTCCTCTTTAGGCATGAAAAGAAAAAAAAAACATGCCTCAAGAAAATTTTCTTATGAACCTTTTTTTCATGGAGTTGCAAAAATGTCCACTCAGCCGGACACCATGCATTTAATTTTTGAAGCAAAGAAACATGTATTTACTGATATACTGTGTGAAAACTATGAAATAAAAACATTTTAATGCTTATTCTAGGTCATTCATTTGTCAGACAGGGATAGTTGTTTGTTTACCCGCTTCACTAATTTGTCTGATAAATGAGTTATCTACAAAAATTATATGTGGAAGACAGTAGGAACCTTTAGCAGACATTTTTAATGCTACTAATCTGAAGTTTTCTCACATTTTAACATGCTAATGCCAGTCAGTACTCACTTCATGGAGATAATATGCAAAAAAAAAAAAAAAAAAAAGGTGGTTTTTGACTAATTTTTAGGTGGTTTTGGGGTAATTTTTGGGTGATTTTTAGGTGGGTTTTTTGAGTGATTTTTAGGTGTTTTTTATGTGGTTTTTATGTGGTTTTTGGGTGATTTTTGGGTGATTTTTAGGTGGGGTTTTTTTGGTGATTTTTAGGTGGTTTTTACGTGGCTTTTATGTGGTTTTTGGGTAATTTTTGGGTGATTTTTAGGTGGTTTTTACGTGGCTTACGTGGTTTTTGGGTGATTTTTGGGTGATTTTTAGGTGGGGTTTTTTTGGTGATTTTTAGGTGGTTTTTACGTGGCTTTTACGTAGTTTTTGGGTAATTTTTGGGTGCTTTTTAGGTGGTTTTTACGTGGCTTACGTGGTTTTCGGGTAATTTTTGGGTGATTTTTAGGTGGTTTTTTGGGTGATTTTTAGGTGGGTTTTTAGGTGGTTCTGGGGTAATTTTTGGGTGATTTTTAGGTGTTTTTTTTGGGTGATTTTTAGGTGGTTTTTGGATAATTTTTGGGTGATTTTTAGGTGGGGTTTTTTGGGTGATTTTTAGGTGGGTTTTTAGGTGGTTTTGGGGTAATTTTTGGGTGATTTTTGGGTGGTTTTTGCATGATTTTTACGTGGTGTTTACATGGTTTTTAGGTACGGGTTTTTTTTTAGTAATTTTTGGGTGATTTCTAGGTGGTTTTTTTGGGTGATTTTTAGGTGGGTTTTTAGGTGGTTTGGGGGTAATTTTTGGGTGATTTTTAGGTGTTTTTTGGATGAATTTTAGGTGGGTTTTTAGGTGGTTCTGGGGTAATTTTTGGGTGATTTTTAGGTGTTTTTTTGGGTGATTTTTAGGTGGGTTTATAGGTGGTTCTGGGGTAATTTTTGGGTGATTTCAAGGTTTTTTTGGGTGATTTTTAGGTGGGTTTTTAGGTGGTTTTTTTTGGGTGATTTTTAGGTGTGTTTTTAGGTGGTTTTGGGGTAATTTTTGGGTGATTTTTAGGTGTTTTTTTAAGTGGTTCTGGGATAATTTTTGGGTGATTTTTAGGTGGATTTTTGGGTGATTTTTAGGTGGGTTTATAGGTGGTTCTGGGGTAATTTTTGGGTGATTTTAAGTTTTTTTTAGGTGATTTTTAGGTGGGTTTTTAGGTGGTTCTGGGATAATTTTTGGGTGATTTTTAGGTGTTTTTTGGGTGACTTTTAGGTGGTTTTTGGATAATTTTTGGGTGATTTTTAGGTGGGTTTTTTGGGTGATTTTTAGATGGGTTTTTAGGTGGTTTTGGGGTAATTTTTGGGTGATTTTTAGGTGGTTTTTGCATGACTTTTACGCGGTGTTTACATGTTTTTTAGGTGGGTTTTTTTGAGTAATTTTTGGGTGGTTTTTAGGTATTTTTGAGTAATTTGTAGGTAGTTTTGGGGTCATTTTTGGGTGATTTTTAGGTGGTTTTTGAGTAATTTTTAGTTGGTTTTACGGTAATTTTTGGGTGAATTTGGTGATTTTTGGGTAGTAACTTATCATTTCTACATGAAAACAAAAAAACAACAACTTTTAAAAAACAAACAAACTGTTAATTACAGACTTGTAACAATAACAAGTACTTGATTTACACTTAAACATGTTACTCTAGATCAGGTTTATCAAGAACAGCGTGGTTACAGTAATGGTCTAAATGTCAGTGTATGGGATGATGCATAAGTGTCCACTGTGTCGGCTGATATGGAACTAAAACAACAAAACCCATGAATATACAAGAGAACAGCTGGAGAAGAACTGTCCACTGTAGTGACCACTGTGCATGAAAGGGTTAATTATTACGATGAGATAACATTTAAGTGTTATTATGTCAAAAACAGAGAAAACTGAAGAAAAAATGGACTTTTTCAGTCAAATCTATCATTATCTGAGTATAAGTCAAATGTGTCCATCCACTGTCATTATTGGACATGTGAGCAAAACCTTACCGATATTTACTAAAAAAAAAGAAATGCGTAATGTCGGTTTTTCCATTAAATCACAAATGCAATGATTTTTGTGTTTAGTATCATGGCCCTGATGGACCACCACTGGTAAAGAGCTCCTACAAGTGGATCATTGTACTGAAAAAAGCTAATACGATTAGCCCCGGCTGGAAAATAATCCTGTCAAACACAAAATGCACAATTTAACACAAACTACTGAAACAATCTGCCATCAGTTGTCCTGATCAGGGTGTAATATGTTGTAAAAAAAAAAAAAAATAATAATTGAGATTTAATCGGAGGCCTCTCAGTTAAAACGAGATGCTCTTTCCTGCTGAGGTTCCTCTTAGCGATTCGTCGTAATTTGTTTTGATTTCATGTTTGCCTTTCGCGGCATTAATTTTGATCATCATTTGTTCGCACACACAGTCTCACCCCGCAAGAAACTAGAGTGGCTTTTTAGGTCCATTAAACATGTCAGCATCCACTCTCACACTTCCAGTTCTGAAGCACAAAACTAGCGCCTTCACTGGGAACTAAACCTCGTAATTGCAACATATGCTTTGAGTCGCAGAAATATCTCCAGAGACTAATGAAGAGAAGGGTGTTCTGGGTAACTGTATGTCCCAGACCTACACCATGAATATGAGCGTGAAACTTTCAGCTGATTCTGACCAGAGTGTCTACGCCACGGGTGTCAAACTCATTTCCTTTCAGGTTCCGTATTCGGCTCAATTTGATCTCAAGTGGATCAGACCAATGAAAGAAAAGAATAAGTAGCATAATAGCATAAAAATAATGACAACTCCAAATTTTTCTGTTTTAGCGCAACAAAATAACATTGAATTATGAAAATATTTACAATTTATAAACAAACCAAACAAAAAAGACATGAATAACCTGAAAAATTTTATAATTCTTAAGAAAAATAAGTGCAATTCAATATTATTATATGTAAACGTATCATTTACACTTGTGGAAAAAAAACATATAGTAACATTCAGAATATTGTTAAAACTGTATTGTATTTTCTTTAGACATTTCAGGTTGTTCATATTTGTTCAAGTTATTCACATTTTATTCTTAAAGGATAGTTTGTAAGTGTAAATATTTTCAGAACATACTGTTTTTTCACATGAAACCAAGAAGCAAATTTGGAGTCATCATTATTTATAGATTATTATGTTAATATTTTACTTGAGCTCACAGGTGGTCTGTATGTGGAACCTGAACTAAAACCAGTTTGACACGATTGTAATTTTTGCGCTCTGCCAGTTCATCCCGCGGTCCGGATCAGACCCTTACCTGGGCCGGTTTTGGCTCACGGGCCACATGTTTGATGCAGTGGCGGCTACTCGTCTTTCAGACAGGGGAAGCTCATTGTCAAGTTATTTAAACATACATTCGGCCCTCCGTTCCTTTTTAAGAAAATGCTCAGTGACCTTATCGTACCAAGTAGGCATCTTTTCCAGGGACTGGACCAGTGTCCTCTGAATGTCCAGCAGAGCTAAGCTGCTTCAAATTGCCTTGGCCCATTGTGTTGCGAGTGTAAGACTTCAGCCTTTATAAACTACAGATGCTCCTTTCACTCCGACCTAGCCGACAGTTTGATTGATTTACCTATCTACAAAACTATATTAAACTCGAAGAAGAAATGATTAAATTATGTAACTGAAACAAGAAAACGCTGAAATTAAGTTAAATTGAAAGAAGGAAGTACAATGAGTGTGTTTTATTTACAGTGAAAGAAATGAACGAGTAATTTCGGAGCGGTTTCTCTGATTTCACATCAGAATGTGCGACGGTATTAAACTGAACTGTGTCAGTGAAGGAGGAGATCTGAAACTAGCTGTCAATCAAACGGGATTCAGCCTTTCGACCGATCCTCCAATCAGCGCGTGGGATTCTGGCGTCCGGCCCGGCCGAGCTCCGCCTACAGCTCCATTCACCCCCAGAGACGCCCGGCGTTCAGGGGCGGGACAACATTGTGGCATTTATCCAATTACCGTCCAGTTTTGAGGCAATGAAAAAAACTGTTCCATTCAGTCCCATTGAAGCCCAGAGACGGACACAGTCTACGGACAAATGCACTGAGCAGAGATGGAGGAGAAAACAGAGACACGGGAATGGAGGAGAAGTGAACAACATCGCGTCCGTTGATTTGTGATAAAGCTAATTCTGAACGAACTCATCTTTGAGATGAACGTGTTTTAACACATTTGTAGTCAATGAAATGTCAACACAACCGAACAAATTTAACCATTTAATTTTCGTAATTTTAGGGGAAGCCGGGCTTCCCTTGCAGTCTGTGAGAAATCGCCACTGGTTTGATGCCCCTAATCTGAAACAAGAGAAGCACAAGATAAAGGCCAGATTTAGATTAGATTAGACTAGATTAGATATGATTAGATTAGATTAGATTAGATTAGATTAGATTAGATTAGATTAGACTAGATTAGACTATATTAGATTAGACTAGATTAGATTTGATTAGATTAGACTAGATTATATTAGATTAGACTACATTAGACTAGATTAAATTAGATTAGATTAGACTAGATTAGATTTGATTAGATTAGACTAGACTAGATTAGACTATATTAGATTAGATTAGACTAGATTAGATTTGATTACATTATATATATACTATATATATACTATATTATATACTATATTAGATTAGACTAGATTAGATTTGATTAGATTAGACTAGATTATATTATATTAGATTAGACTAGATTAAATTAGATTAGATTAGACTAGATTAGATTAGACTAGATTAGATTAGATTAGACTAGATTAGATTTGATTAGATTAGACTAGATTAGATTAGATTAGACTAGATTAGATTCGATTTGATTAGACTAGATTATATTAGATTAGATTAGATTAGATTAGATTAGATACAACTTTATTTATCCTTTATATATCCTTTATCTATCCTTTAACCAGTGGTGTAGTCCAGGGTATCTGGACTATACCTACTTATTTTTCAGTCATCATTGCGTATACCCACTTCTAAACCACCCCTGATGGACAACATTCAGTCGTATCTGAACCAAATTGCCCATTTTTTCCCCTCGGATGGTGAAGCCATGACCCGCCCTACTCTGTCTCTAATTAATAATAATAATCCATTTTATTTGTAATGCACTTTACATTTTTGTCTAAAAATCTCAAAGTGCTACAGGCAATACATAACAGAGAATAAAAATAGAAAATAAGCCAGATAAAACAGTTTAAAAATAAAAACAGCAGTTAAGAATGAAGACAATTAAAACAGGAGAAGCATGCACAGATGTTAAAAGATCAAGGAAATGCTTTCCTGAATAAAAAGGTCTTCAGACCTTTTTTAAAAGTGTCCTCAGTCTGTGGGGCCCAGAGGCGATCAGGCAGGGCATTCCATAGACGAGGAGCAGCAGCTGCAAAAGCCCTGTCACTCATAGTTTTAAGTTTTGTCCTGGGGGGGCACAGACGGTGCGATTGGCCTGACCGTGTTCTGGCTAGTACTCGGTGCCTCCACTGATTAGATTGATTAACTTTAAGCATGAGGACTGATGAGCCAATCAGAGGCAGAGTAGGGTGGGTCATGCTAAGGAAAATATTGCTAATTTAGCACTGGCCGCTTCTAGTAAGTAAGTACATTTTATTTATAGAGCACTTTTCACAGACAGAGTCACAAAGTGCTTTATCAAATCAAAATCAAACTAGAAGCACTCGGAGAGCGCAGACCTCCGCCAAGGCTGATCAGTGGCGCCCATGGGCCCCCCCACCCCCAATCACCACCAAAATTTAATCATTTCTTCCTTATCCCATTTCCAACAAACCCTGAAAATTTCATCCAAATCTGTCCATAACTTTTTGAGTTATGTTGCACACTAACGGACAGACAGACAGACAAACAAACAGACAAACAAACCCTGGCAAAAACATAACCTCCTTGGCGGAGGTAATCAAATTTACAGACACCCCACAGAATCCTCCAGGAGCAAACATTTGTGATTGGTGACAGTGGCGAGGAAAAACTTCCCTTTAACAGGCAGAAACCTCTGGAACATTATAGGACACCTCAGGTTCCAGTGCCACCCCAGCTGATTGACAGGTCACTACACGTCTCATTGAAAGATGCGCGATTATTACCTCCGCCAAGGAGGTTATGTTTTCATCAGGGGTTTGTCTGTTTGTTTGTTTGTCTGTTAGCAAGATAACTCAAAAAGTTATGGATGGATTTTGATGAAATTTTCAGGAAGTGTTGATACTGGCACAAGGAACAAATGATTAAGTTTTGGTGGTGATCGTGTGTGTGTGGGGGGGTTAATCTGCCTTGGCAGAGGTCTGCGCTCTCCAAATACTTTTCTAGTTTCCTGATCAAGTCATAATAATTGTATAATAGTGAGCAAATACTACTGATGGATTTTTGGGTAAACTAAATAAAGTATTCTGACATGTCACTGTTTCTAAAAAAGCGTATTTCTGGGCAACTTAAAAAAAAAAAAAAAATTGACAGTGTACCCACTTCTCCAGGGACCACTACACCACTGGGCAGAACCCTCAGGGAATTCAAGTTCCAATAGCAGCACAAACACTGAATAGGACCTTACAGACCCTGTAGACCACATTGGACCTGAGACTGTTGACTCACTGTCCTCACTGGAACTGTTGATGCCACTATCTGGTAATTAGGGATGGAAATCGATAAGAATCTAACGGTTCCGACTCCATTATCAGTTTTGCCTATCAATCCGATTCCTTATCAAGTCTCATTGGGTGAGGGAATAAAGGAGTACAAACAGGTGTGTTTGCATTAACTGTCTTATATTTCCATCTCTGCACAGAAAATAGAACATATACAGTATGTACAAATAATAATAACAGATGACGCAGGGCCCTGTTCGGGGGGGCGGGGCAGCGGTGGCGTGCAGTGAAAGTGAAACTAAAGATGCTTTACTACTACATGGAACCGGTTCGACTTGGCTCAGCTCGGCTCCCGTTATTGTGCACCTCCTTTCCTTTCCCCTACCTTTGGAAACTTGTATGATGTTTGGGGGTATGACGTTTGTTGCCCACACCGGAACCGGAACTGGACCCAGCGTTCACTCTGCCGCTACATTCACAAGCGCCGCTAAGTATCGTATCAAATACGTGACATTCCTGTAAATGATTCACATGCTGTGGACAAATGTTTGAACATACTGGAGGGATTCCACCCTTTTGAAGACATGGAAGCTTTGACAGTGTTCCAGTGGACCTGGTGTCGTCTGTTTAGACCGTTTCTGCCTCAACGCCATGTTGGCTACGTTCTGACCAAAACAATGCAGCGTACGCGTGACGAAGGTGGAATCATTAAGCAGAATCGTTAAGCAGGCAGGCAAACGATTCCAAGGAATCGAGCTACTGGGATCCAGTTCTCAAAAAGAACCACTTCTCAATTCCCATCCCTACTGGTAATGTATTCAGAAATGACCAAAAATAGTCACTTGCCCGATGAAGCGTTAAAATAGAAAGTGAGAAATGCATATGTTTGTACATTAGAACTTTACCAAACCAGGAAATATAATGTTAGACTAGGACTTTCTGTACTATATGTGACAGGAGAATGTAGACACATGTGACAGAAAATATATAAGTGTGTGAATAAAGAAATGCATGAATGAGTGGAAATGTATGTGAGAGCTGGAGTGGATTATGTCCTGGATGGCCTCCATTATGCAATGTATACATGTGTAAAGAAGCCTCTTGAAACTGGAATAATATGAGCCTGTCCCATGTGAAAAAGACAGAAAGCACAGCATTCTAATGGAATATGCTGTTTACGTGACAACCGTCGTATTCAGAATAATACTAGGATGTTACGGCGCTTGTAAATGTTCCAACTGCGGTTTCGTAAATGAAAAATATAAAGGTGACTCTAGAAATTATGATGTAATTATTTCAAACAGGATGATCGTGGCGTCTCTTGCAGAAATCTTACACCTCAAGCCAAGCATGTGCTATTTTTATGTGCTTTTTTTTTTTTTTTTTTTTTTTCCTACTGTCAGTTTTGATATGAGACCAGCGGAATAGATTATGCTTTTTCTGGGGGTCTCAGGGGGTTAGCTTGGCTCCGGTTAGAATTCATTTAGTCAGATAGCCTCTGTGGATTATCCCTGTTTTCAGAGGCCTGAATTTCTGACAGGTCATTATTGTACATCACACTGGGACCTACTGCAGTGAGCCCCACCGTGCATCCACAGCTCCTCACAGCAGTGTCGGCATGCACACACACTGTTAAACAGACCCGGACGGGGGGTAAGGAAAGGAACGCCCGTTTGTCTGATGTGCCGGCCGTTCACTAGAGGACCCCATAGATCTTTGGACCAATCATTACTGGTGTTTTACAGACCCCGGGCCAAGGACAGGACTCCATATGTAGTCACATGTACAGGCTATGAGCCCGATGTTTAATGAATACACCTGAAGTCTGACATTCACCAACAGGAATACTGTGCCCATATCAAACGAGGAAGGAGATGGAGGATGAGGCGTACGTCTAATTCGGTCTCAAATACACACGAACAGTCGCACAAACACCGCTGTTAAAGCTGAAAATAACACAGAAGTGAGTGATGCAGGGTTAACTGGAGGTACAGATTTACAACAGTAAGAAAGCCTAGTGCTAACCCTGTCATATCACACCACGTGCATGTGCAAATACATTATAAATATGTACATAATATTTCAATTTAAATCTAAATGTACATAAATACTTATTTTTCTCTTTATATTTTAGTTTTCACAAGCGTATATTTCCTGTTTTCTATCTTTCCTGCACTTTATTTTTGTATAAATGATCCCCATAGTGGGATCATTAAAGTCTCTTATCTTATCTCGTATTATCTTAACCAGTTTTATCTTATCTTGTCCTATCCCATCTTATCCCATTTTATCTTATCTTGTATTATCTTATTCAGTTTTATCTTATCTTGTCCTATCTCATCTTATCTTATCCCATTTTATCTTATCTCGTATTATCTTATCCCATCTTATCTTGTCCTATCCCATCTTATCTTATCCCATTTTATCTTATCTTATCTCGTATTATCTTATCTTATCCAATTTTATCTTATCTTGTCCTATATCATCTTATCTTATCCCATTTTATCTTATCTTATCTTATCTCGTATTATCTTATCTTATCTTATCCCATCTTATCTTGTCCTATCCCATCTTATCTTCCCTCGTATTATCTTATCTTATCCAATTTTATCTTATCTTGTCCTAGCTCATCTTATCTTATCCCATTTTATCTTATCTTATCTCATATTATCTTATCCCATCTTATCTTGTCCTATCCATCTTATCTTATCCCATTTTATCTTATCTTACTTCATATTGTCTTATCTTATCCAATTTTATCTTGTCATGTCCTATCCCATCTTATCTTATCCCATTTTATCTTATCTTATCTCGTATTATCTTATCCAATCTTATTTTGTCCTATCCCATCTTATCTTAACTCGTATTATCTTATCTTATCCAATTTTATCTTATCTTTTCCTATCCCGTCTTATCTCATATTATCTTGTCTTATCTTATCCCATCTTATTTTATCCTGTCCCATCTTATCTTATCCCATTTAATCTTATCTAGTCTCATCCAATCTTATCCTATATTGTCCTAACCAATCTTATCTTATCTCATTTTATCGTATCTTATCTCGTATTATCTTATCTTATCCCATCTAATCTTATCTCATATTATCTTGCCCTATCCCACCTTATCTTATGCTGTCCCATCTTATCTTATCTCGTATTATCTTATCTTAAATTTTACACTTAAATTTTTATAATTTGAAGACAGTTTATTTCTACCTGCCTTTCTTTGGCACTAGTGTGTTGCATATTGCTGCTGTAAACTGTTAAATTTCCCCATGGTGGGATCAATAAAGTCTTATCTTACCTTATCTTATCTTATCTTATCTTATCTTATGCCGTCTTGTCTTATCTTGTTGTTCTCATGTCGTACCACACTTTCCTCCATTTTCTAAACAGCCCTAACCCTTATTTTTTTCCCCATTTCTGCAGTTTCATCAGCCTAAATCCTCCTAAACTGCTGTGTATTTTGATTGTATAATAATTGCACCGTCTGATATTGACATTTGATCAACTGTTCAGCCCTAGACTGATAAAAAAAACCAAAAAAAACACACACTTCTGAGGCACTCACATCCTCTAGCAGTCTACATATGAAGGTTAAATTCTTTTGTATAACCGATGAACTCTCAGAAACTTGACATGTCTTTTTTTTTTTTGGGGGGGGGGGGGGGGGGGTCCTCTGAGAGACGGGAACATGCATTGCAAAATAAATCGCAATTAAACCTTAAGAGGCAGACAAAAGGAACTTTGAATCCCGCTAAACCCAACTCCACTTGACCTGTCATAAACTGAAATTTCCGGAGGATTCCACCAAAGACCTGACCTATCTGCGTGACAGCTGATTGGCACCATCCTCGCTTTATCTTCGGCAAAAAAAACCAAAAGCGCGTTACGAACGGCAGACGGCTCGTCGCATCCCCGAGGCAACCTGCGACGGGTCCTCCCCACAGAGCGTCTTCCTCCGCTTCCTAAATAATACAACAACAAAGAAGCAGGATTTATGGGGGAAACCTCAGTGGGAGTGTGTACACGTAGATCCTTTCAATTTGCCCTGGGAGTATTAACAAATGACCTGACACCCATTACGCAGCATTAGAGGAAATTTCCAGAGCCGCACACAGCTAATATTCTCAGCTAATTAGCGAGTGTTGGCTCGACTGTCGATCAAAAACCGTGACAATAGAGTCGAATTACACAGAGCTGCCGTGGGAATGAGTGGATGTCTAGATGGGATTAATGTAAACAACTCAGAAAGTGTTGATGATGAGGTCTGGGGGCCGCCGAGGGATTGTTCTCAAAGAATCAAACGGCAAGAAAGTACATTGTCACTGAGTACACAAGGAACGAAGACGCCTGTTGAATGTTGAAATGAATGAACCAGAGGGGCTCGCTCTGCAAGGTCACCGTTCCCGAACCTTCGCCGTAATTATTCTTGATACAAGGATTAATATCTAATTCAAGGTGTAGGCCTTGCATGACTCTTTTCTTATTAACTTTGCTACAGTGGGGGAACCTTTCAGGATTATTTCAATGCAATGATTACTTTGGGCCTAGCAAGCTGATTGCAAACTGTGCTGGTAGGTTTATTCACCACATTGATTTCCCTGCCAATATTGAGGATAGAGCTCCCAAGACATATCACCCTGCTCTCTCTGCTGTGCTCTCAGTAAATCTTATTAGAGATGGAAGCTCCTTAGCTGATACAGGACGGAGAAGAGCGCAAGGTTAAAAGAGGAGACAAGTTTGACAGAGGTGGAAAAGATAAAGCCTTCCACCTACTTGTGCTACACAGGAATAAGTTGATGTCTTTATATTTACAATAGTCGAGTGACACAAGCGAGTAAAGGGCAGGTTATTGTACAAAAATGTTAGCAAACACTTCACATTTAACCTCCTAAGACCCAGCTATGGGTTTTCTGCCCACATTTGTGGACAAGACTTTCACAACTTTATACAAAAAAAAAAGAAAAGAAAACTGTCCACCACAAAAGACATTCCGTAAAAATTTTAAAAACTGCATCTGAAAAAACTGTTGCACCATGATGCTTCCAATATAGGCACTTATTTAATAGAAAAAAAAAAAAAGCATATGCTTTGCTGACATTTCCTGGGTCCATCCATTCATTATCTGCTGCTTTTCCGGGGCCGGGTCACGGGGGCAACAGTCTAAGCAGGGATGCCCAGACTTCCCTCTCCCCAGCTCTTCCAGGAGGACCCCGAGGTGTTCCCAGGCCAGCCAAGAGACATAGTCTCTCCAATGTGTCCTAAGTCTTCCCCGAGGTCTCCTCCCGGTTGGACATGCCCGGAACACCTCCCCAGGGAGGCGTCCGAATCAGTTGCCCGAGCCACCTCAGCATTTCCTGGGTCTTAGGAGGTTAATCACGTTCCATCAAAGTAAAATGTAAGGAGTGACTAAATCTTAACTGTGCTAGTCCTTTAAGAGTTAGCCAAACAAACACTGTCTTGTTTCAAAAGGAAATTAGATCTAGATCCTAGAATTTAGGAAAATGTGTTTGGATGCTTCTATGAAACTGGGTTCATTTTGGTATCTGGCACTTTTCCAGCTTTTTTAGACCCAATAATAAAAGAGAAATGTAGACACATTTCCCCCCAGGATGTACCGAATGATGACCTCAGATAAATGGGGAAAAAAATATCCTCTTGCTCTGAGCCATCCCATAATTAATGAATTTTTAATCAAATACTGGGGCCAAAATAGGACCAAAATTGGGACATGAAATGCTACCAAGGCGTCAGTGCATTTTATTTTGAAAACATGGCTGTAAATGGTCTTATATAGACTATAAATAAAGACACTGTGTTAAATTTGATGATCCTTGTGGTTTTTCTAACCCAGACATGTGGATTTTTCATGAATCTCAGTCTCATTCCAGGTTTTGTGTGTAACTTATCGTGTCCTCTTGCGTTACATGCAGAACCTGCCCAGTTAAACACATATAAATCGCAAATGATTTTGCAACAGCGGTCATTTTTGTGAAACAATCTGTCTTGCATAATTAGTTCAATTCCCAAAATGTACCTGTGAGAGAATAAAGAGATATAAAAAAATAAAAATAAAAATAGTACCGCGTAATTTCCATGTCCTTTTGGCCGTATTACATACACATTTTTGTATTAAATATAATGTAAAATAATATTAAAATGTGTGATTTATCTGAAAACTAGTTTCTCTTTTATGTCAGTAAGTTTTTATTTTTAAAATAGACCCAAAGTGCTTCCAAACTTGCTTCATAACATTAGTCTACATCTGGTTTGAATTTTTTAGCCCCTCTGTCCTGTTTTTAGAACCAGTTTCATAGAAGCACCAGTTTATTTACTCCAACGCCTTGATACGAATTTCAAATCATTTCTCATTGGGTGCTGCTAAGTTAGCGATAACTGGTTCCTGATTTCAATATAAATTGAATCTTTTGCAGTTTGGACATTTCCAAGACACATTTAAACACAATACAGCCAATAAGTGTATGGCAACATAACATAAGACTTGCCATGTCAAATTTAATACCGTTTAAAGACTTTTTAAGGCAGTGGTTCCCAACTTGTTTTGGCTCGTGACTCCATTTTAACATCACAAATTTCTGGCGACCCCAGACATTCAAAACGAAGATTTTTTTTTTTTTTTTGCTAAAATTAATTTGTTTTTGATCATGTAATAGTTTGCTACACTATGTTGCAAATAAATATTAATTTTAGATTATATTTAGGCTATATATACAATTACATATATTTTTTTAGCAATTTTTTTAAATTTTTTTTATCAATTACTAGAAATTTCAGGCAACTCCATTTGAATTCCAGGTGACCCCATGTGGGGTCCCGACCCCAAGGTTGAAGAACACTGTTTTAAGGTATTAAATGTATATGTGTTAATTCAAGACTTTTTAAGAGGGGGAATCTGTGTAAACATTAGGCCTGTAACGGTACACAAAATTTTCGGTTCGGTACGTTTTCGGTTTTCAAAGCCACGGTTCTTTTTTTTTTTTCAGTTCGGTACGGGAAGAAAGAAAACCCCTCAAAATGTCTATTAATGTATTTATGAATTTTTTCAACATTTTTCCCTCAATTTTTGGACACAATAGAATATAGAAAAACAGGAATAATATAATTCTGCTGCTATAAATCAAATAGAAAATAAAATAAATTATTAATATCACTAAATGTATTTTAAACATTAGTATTGCACTTTTCCCTGAAAGGTAGTTTTCGAACAAACAAGAAAAATGCAATCACAGTTCTGTCAGTTCACATTCTGCAGGAAAATAACAAAAAATTTCACATGAAGTGCAACATTAACAAGAGGGTAAACTGGTATTCTGTTGAAACAAACTGAAGAGAAACACTGACAACACAATGAACCAAATTATTTATTTTAGGACAGAGAACAAACTGTTTAGGACACTGTGTGTATTTGTGTGCCTGTGTGCACGGGGGATTTTTTTTTTTTTTTTTTTTTTGGTTGGAGCCGGGGGGTAGGGGGGGCGCGCAGTTATATACCTGGGGGTGCGGTCCATAACTAACGTAACAAACGCTGTCGTGAAACGAAAGTGAAACTTTACATACTTTCAACGTTCTATTTATTCCTCTATTATACAGCGTGCATGATAGACAGACAGACAGACAGACAGAGCTTGTGTCAGTGTTTTAGAACTACCGTAGTTCCTCGGGGCCAAACAACGTCTGTCTTATTAACGTCTCTTTCCTCGTTGTTGTCTTTCACCTGAACCTGAACTGATCCAAACTGGACTGGACTGATGGTGGAGGGTCTTCAGTCTCTTCCTTCCAGGTTCACATCATATTTGTTGTTTTTTTTTAACCTTATATCAGCTGCTATTTCATATTTTAGGTCAATGTGTGCTCCTTCAATATGTCCGTGTGAAACTTGCGCGGATTTAAAGTTCCGCATCGAACGACGTCTTTCATTCCTTTTTCTTTTTCTCATCATACTGTGCCGTTTCAGTACAGCTGTGTACCGAACCGAACAGGTGCGTACCGAAACGGTTTGGTTCGGTTCGTGCACCGTTACAGGCCTAGTAAACATGTCGTACTCTCATTACTTATTTCCGTAATTGTAACTCCCACCTTGTAAATGCGATTCCTGAAACAAGCCAAGGACACGGTGCAAATTGTGACACAAAAACACTCAAAAAAAACCCCAAAAAAAACATATGTACAACAAACAGACTTTGTGCTGAGTCAGGTCCCAGTTGGGTGTTTGCTAATGATACCGACTTGTAGTAGATGGATAGCCAGGGCGGCCTCTTACTTCGGAGTCGAAGGCCAGCCTGGTCATAATAAAAGCACAACAGTGTCGCCATAGCACTGTTTGGCATGCTGCTCGGCCTCTGTGCGTTAGTCACATAGAGTCACCCGGGGAATACTTTCTACTTCTACTGATCACCGGCCTGCACCTCCTGGCCCTGAGAAATCAACAGCCAGGATTTATAGATTTACCTTAGATTGGCTGTCCCGCATTTGTACCCCCATAAATACTTTTACAGCTTTGCTAATGCCACTGTTGGGAATAAACAAGGTTACGGCGGACAAGATGAGGCTGAGATTTAGTTGGCAACTCGGACAGCGCGGGGCAGAGAGAGCAATGAGAAAGGAGGTATAATGTCAGAAAAGGGAGGTAGCAACTCACATTGGGGATGAACACTTTATAGCGATGCAGGGTGTACTTTTACATAGCGATGCAGTCTTACCGGGCGATGCAATAACTGACTAAAATCTTGTGCTGTAACTGTACCTACTGCATAACTTGTGAGGAAACTTGACACTTCCTCTCAAAAATCCATATTAAAAGCTAAAGCACAAGTGGATTATTTTTCAGTGCAGCACTGTATATACCAAATAAACTCAAAGTATTAAAACCAGAGCATAAAAAAGCTACATATGTGATTATGATGAATAAATAAAGTTCCTGGCTTAAGTAAAACTGATGACCTTGGTGCTAATTCTTCTCCAAGACATTACAGATTAATTATTCAAGCACATTACTTTACTTCAGTTTTAAATGCTACTCATTCGGACAACTTCATGAAAGTTGCAAGGTCTTCAAGCATCAATTATGGATAGTCAAGCCATCAGTCTCTTCATAATGAATAAGCATACCTTCGAATTGACACATTTGCTCTCGTAAAAGACTTGTAAGACTGACGACCGCGCTTGCACTCCGGAGTTGACTAAGCAGTCCGTCTTTTCCTGCCATTTACTCTGTCGGAGTCAGCAGAAGGTGACACTTAACATTGGGGATACATGTATTGTTGATGCTGGTTCTGGTTCAAAATGAGGCCAAGTAGAAGTAGACGATTACTCAGAAAGAGCTGATGTATGCCACGGACTAATTGGTTTGGACAGACCGCTTGTTCTGTCCGCATAGGTTTAATTTCACCTCGTCCAGACGTAAACCTGATAAAATGTCCCAAACAACCACTGGTAACTGTCCTGAGAGTGTGAGAAGGTAACACTTAACACTGGGGATACATGTATTGTTGATGCCCGTTCTGGTTTAGAAAGGTGCCAACTAGAGGTAGACCGCATACTCAGAAAGGGCTGATGTACGCCACGGAGTAATTGGTTTTGACAGACCGCTTGTTCTGTCCACTATCCAGACATAAACCTGATAAACTGCCCTAAACAACCACCGGCGACTGTGTCAGTAGGCCACCAAAGCACCAAAGGTTACATATTTGTGCCAGTCACCGAAAATGATCTCAATCAGAGAGCCTCATTTTGGTCAAAAAGCCTCAAATAGTGACAAATCTATCGCGTGTAGTGAATACAATTACACCTCAGTGACCTCAAAATGAATAAGCATACTTTAGAACTAACACATTTGGTCTCGTAAAAGACTTGTAAGACTGACGACCGTGCTTGCACTCTGGAGTTGACTAAGCATTTACCCCTGCCATTTACTCTGTTGGAGTCTGTAGAAGGTGACACTTACCATTGGGGATAAATGTTTTGTTGATGCTGGTTCTGGTTCAAAATAAGGTAAAGTAGAGGTAGACGATAATTCAGAAAGAGCTGATGTATGCTGTGGGCTAGTTTTGAGAGACCACTTGTTCTGTCCACATAGGTTTAATTTCACCTCATCCAGACGTAAACCTGATAAAGTGCCCTAAACAACCACTGGCGACTGTCTCGGTAGGCCACCGAAGCACCAACAGTTCCATATTTGCGTCAGTCACCTAAAATGATCTCAATCAAAAAGCCTCATTTTGGTCAAAAAACCTCAAATAGTGACAAATCTATTGCATGTAGGGAATACAATTACACCTCAGTGACCTCATAATGAATAAACATACATTAGAACTAACACGTTTGCTCTCGTAAAAGACTTGTAAGACTGACGACCGTGCTTGCACTCTGGAGTTAACTAAGCAGTCCAGCTCTTCCTGCTTTTTACCCCACGGACTAAATAGCTTTGAGAGACCACTTGTTCTGTCCACATAGGTTTAATTTCACCTCATCCAGACGTAAACCTGATAAACTGCCCTAAACAACCCCCGGCGACTGTCTCGGTAGGCCACCGAAGCACCAACGGTTCCATATTTGTGCCAGTCACCTAAAATGATTTCAGTCAGAGAGCCTCATTTTGGTCAAAAAGCCTCAAATGGTGGCAAATCCAAAACATGTAGTGAATACAGTTACATCTCAGTGACCTCAAAATAAATAAGCATACCTTAGAATTCCAATCCAACTTCATTTATAAAGCACTTTAAAATAACCACAGTGGACCAAAGGGCTGTACAGAAGAATAAAAGCACAATACAAAGTAATAAAAGCATTAAAAACATTCAAATCAAATCAAATAAAACAATAGAACTGACACATTTGGTCTCGTAAAAGTAAGACTGACGACCACACTTGCAGTCTGGAGTTGACTGAGCATTTACTCCTGCCATTTACTCAGTCGGAGTCTGCCGAAAGTGACACTTAACACTGGGGATGCATGTTTTGTTGATGCTGGTTCTGGTTCAAAATAAGGCAAAGAACAGGTAGACGATTATTCAGAAAGACCCGATGTATGCTGTGGACTAATTGGTTTTGAGAGACCACTTGTTCTGTCCACATAGGTTTAATTTCACCTCATCCAGACGTAAACCTGATAAAGTGCCCTAAACAACCACTGGCGACTGTCTCGGTAGGCCACCGAAGCACCAACAGTTCCATATTTGCGTCAGTCACCTAAAATGATCTCAATCAAAAAGCCTCATTTTGGTCAAAAAACCTCAAATAGTGACAAATCTATTGCATGTAGGGAATACAATTACACCTCAGTGACCTCATAATGAAGAAGCATACATTAGAACTGACACGTTTGCTCTCGTAAAAGACTTGTAAGACTGACGACCGTGCTTGCACTCTGGAGTTGACTAAGCAGTCCAGCTCTTCCTGCTTTTTACCCCACGGACTAAATAGCTTTGAGAGACCACTTGTTCTGTCCACATAGGTTTAATTTCACCTCATCCAGACGTAAACCTGATAAACTGCCCTAAACAACCCCCGGCGACTGTCTCGGTAGGCCACCGAAGCACCAACGGTTCCATATTTGTGCCAGTCACCTAAAATGATCTCAATCAAAAAGCCTCATTTTGGTCAAAAAACCTCAAATAGTGACAAATCTATCAAATGTAGTGAATACAATTACACCTCAGTGACCTCATAATGAATAAACATATGTTAGAATTGACACATTTGCTCTCGTAAAAGACTTGTAAGACTGACGACCACACTTGCACTCTAGAGTTGACTAGACATTTACTCCTGCCATTAACTCTGTTGGAGTCTGCTGAAGGTAACACTTAACATTGGGGATACATGTTTTGTTGATGCCAGTTCTGGTTCAAAATAAGGCAAAGCAGAGGTAGACAATTACTCAGAAAGAGCTGATGTATGCCGTGGAGTAATTGGTTTTGACAGACCGCTAGTTCTGTCCACTATCCAGACATACACCTGATAAACAACCACAAGCGACTGTCTCGGTAGGCCACCGAAGCACCGCTGGTTCCATATTTGCGCCAGTCACCTAAAATGATTTCAGTCAGAGAGCCTCATTTTGGTCAAAAAGCCTCAAATGGTGGCAAATCCAAAACATGTAGTGAATACAGTTACATCTCAGTGACCTCAAAATAAATAAGCATACCTTAGAATTCCAATCCAACTTCATTTATAAAGCACTTTAAAATAACCACAGTGGACCAAAGGGCTGTACAGAAGAATAAAAGCACAATACAAAGTAATAAAAGCATTAAAAACATTCAAATCAAATCAAATAAAACAATAGAACTGACACATTTGGTCTCGTAAAAGTAAGACTGACGACCACACTTGCAGTCTGGAGTTGACTGAGCATTTACTCCTGCCATTTACTCAGTCGGAGTCTGCCGAAAGTGACACTTAACACTGGGGATACATGTTTTGTTGATGCTGGTTCTGGTTCAAAATAAGGCAAAGTACAGGTAGACGATTATTCAGAAAGACCCAATGTATGCTGTGGACTAATTGGTTTTGAGAGACCACTTGTTCTGTCCACATAGGTTTAATTTCACCTCATCCAGACGTAAACCTGATAAAGTGCCCTAAACAACCACTGGCGACTGTCTCGGTAGGCCACCGAAGCACCAACAGTTCCATATTTGCGTCAGTCACCTAAAATGATCTCAATCAAAAAGCCTCATTTTGGTCAAAAAACCTCAAATAGTGACAAATCTATTGCATGTAGGGAATACAATTACACCTCAGTGACCTCAAAATGAAGAAGCATACATTAGAACTGACACGTTTGCTCTCGTAAAAGACTTGTAAGACTGACGACCGTGCTTGCACTCTGGAGTTAACTAAGCAGTCCAGCTCTTCCTGCTTTTTACCCCACGGACTAAATAGCTTTGAGAGACCACTTGTTCTGTCCACATAGGTTTAATTTCACCTCATCCAGACGTAAACCTGATAAACTGCCCTAAACAACCCCCGGCGACTGTCTCGGTAGGCCACCGAAGCACCAACGGTTCCATATTTGTGCCAGTCATCTAAAATGATCTCAATCAAAAAGCCTCATTTTGGTCAAAAAACCTCAAATAGTGACAAATCTATCAAATGTAGTGAATACAATTACACCTCAGTGACCTCATAATGAATAAACATATGTTAGAATTGACACATTTGCTCTCGTAAAAGACTTGTAAGACTGACGACCACACTTGCACTCTAGAGTTGACTAGACATTTACTCCTGCCATTAACTCTGTTGGAGTCTGCCGAAAGTGACACTTAACACTGGGGATGCATGTTTTGTTGATGCTGGTTCTGGTTCAAAATAAGGCAAAGTACAGGTAGACGATTATTCAGAAAGACCCAATGTATGCTGTGGAGTAATTGGTTTTGAGAGACCACTTGTTCTGTCCACATAGGTTTAATTTCACCTCATCTAGATACAAACCTCATAAACTGCCCTAAACAACCACCGGCAACTGTCTCGGGCGGCCACCGAAGTACCGCCGCTTCCATATTTGCGTCAGTCACCTAAAATGATCTCAATCAAAAAGCCTCATTTTGGTCAAAAAGCCTCAAATAGTGAAAAATCTATAGCGTGTAGTGAATACAATTACACCTCAGTGACCTCAAAATGAATAAGCATACCTTAGAACTAACACATTTGGTCTCGTAAAAGACTTGTAAGACTGACCACCACACTTGCACTCTGGAGTTGACTAAGCATTTACTCCTGCCATTTACTCTGTTGGAGTCAGCAGAAAGTAACACTTAAATTTGGGAATACATGTATTGTTGATGCCGGTTCTGGTTCAAAAAAAGGCAAAGTACAGGTAGACGATTATTCAGAAAGAGCTGATGTATGCTGTGGAGTAATTGGTTTTGAGAGACCGCTAGTTCTGTCCACTATCCAGACATAAACCTCATAAACTAAATTAACATAAACAACATAAACAACATAAACTAAATTTTTGGGAGTGATTATTGACCATAAACTCTGTTGGAAACCACAAATAGAATATATCAAATGCAAAATGTCCAAGGCTGTTGCGATTCTTTATAAAAACCCGAGACTTGTTAAGCAAAAAATGTTTGCATATGTTGTACTGTTCACTTGTAATGCCATATATGTCCTACTGTGTGGAAATATGGGGCATTGTGTAGAAAACTAATTTAGACCCAATAATTAAACTTAAAAAAAAAAAGCTATTAGAGTCATAAACAAAGCTGGTTATCTCCAATCAAGTAATCCACTTTTAGTAGAATCTGGTTTACTAAAATTTCTTGACATTGTATATTTAAAAACAATGGAATTTATGTTTCGCGTTAAAAGTAAAAACCTTCCTTTTTGTATTCAGAAAATTTTTAAGTTAAGAGAAGGACATTATAATTTAAGAGGGATGTTTGTGTTTGAAAAATGTAAAGTAAGAACAAACGTTAAACATCACAGTGTTTCAGTTATTGGTGTCAAGCTATGGAAGGAACTGAAGGATGAAGTGAAATTGTGTAGCTCACTGTTGAGTTTCAAAAAGAATTTAATTTGTCAAATTATGAAGGGCTATGAAAGTAATATGATTACAAAATAACTTATTACACTGAATGTAGTATAATTTAAGTTTAAGTATTTATCTTCTGCAACTTAAGGTGTGGACTTGGACTAAGGATGTGAATAGGAGAAGCAGAAATAAGCCTCCGACTTCAGATTCTTCCTTTTTCAGTTACAAAATGTGTTAATTTTATGTTTGTTTTTTTAATATGTAGGTGTTTTGTTTTGTTGTTTTTTTTTAATATGTATGTGTTTTGTATTTTGTATTCAACTGAAAATAAACATTCATTCATCATTCATTCTTCATCAACTGCCCTAAACAACCACCGGCGACTGTCTTGGCAGGCCACCGAAGCACCTCCACTTCCATATTTGCGTTCTCCTGCGTCAGTCACCTAAAATGATCTCAATCAGAGAGCCTCATTTTGGTCCAATAGCCTCAAAACGGTGACACATCCATAGCGTGGAGTGAATACAATTACACCTCTGCATGACCTCTACCGCTGTCAGCGTTATCAGTCTGTAGGAAACCACCCCCGTCAGGATCGTTTAGGAATGAACATCCACAGCTCTTGCTATTTATTGATGTCCGTGTGTGGCTGGAAGGGTCATCGGAGGTTCGAAGCGTTTCAAGGAAAGCCCCTTCGGTCACCTGTGAGCCTGCAGCGAACATAAACCGACATGTTCGAGAGCGTCTTTTTTATTTCCACCTTACTGTTCCTACGCCGAACAAAGGCCAAGTCATTACACGTAAGAACTCCGTAATCAAGTCCGAGTCGCCTGGAGTCTAAAAGGTCAGAGGAACAATTTGACGTTGGACTTTTGCGGCGTGCAGCGGTGTTTTACGTGCATGTACTCGCCGCATGTTCCTAGTCTTCATTTATTTCTTGTATACGCCAGCTGGGGTACATAACGAGAGCGAAAATGGCTACGGGGGGAAGAGGCAGATGGCAAATTGGGGATTATTACATCCCGAAGTGAGAAAAAGGAAGATGCAAAGAAAAGCTGGCATACACCGACGTACAGAAGCTACAAAGCTTAAAACTACACACAAACTATCCTGTAAACTGCTCTTTATCTGCTAAAGAAAGAAAAATGGTTGATTTCTGTTTATTACAAGCTAAGCGGTGTATCGCTTTGTGTTGGAAAAATATTGGTCGCCCCTCTTTTGACTTCTGGTTCAATAATTTAACCTCAAGTTTGGCTCTTGAGAAACTGGCATATACGGTTAAAAAGAGAACTTCGGAATTCTGTAACATTTGGAAGATGTTTTTGGATTTAACCCTTTCATGCACTGTCCACTCCAGTGGACAGTTGTTCTCCAGATGTTCTCTTGTATATTCATGGGTTTTGTTGTTTTAGTTCCATATCAGCCAACACAGTGGACGCTTATGCACCATCCCATACATTGTAATTCGGATCATTACTGTAACTTTACTGTTCTAGATAAACCTGATCTGCACTAACATGTTTGAGTGTAAGTCAATTGTTATTTGTTAGACAAGAAGGGTTTTTTTGCATATTATCTCCATGAAGTGAGTAATTACTAGCATTAGAATATGTTAAAATGTGAGAAGACATCAGATTAGCAGCATTAAAAATGTTTTTATTTCATTGTTTTCATATCACTTTCTGATATTGGGTTTTAAACACATGTTTCTTTACTTCAAAAATTTAATGCATGGATATTTTTGTAACTCCATAGAAAAAAAAACCTCGATCGCATTGTTTTTTTCATGGCTAAACACTGAAGAAAAAAATCTTGACTAAGGTTCTCATAATTCGAGCATGAAAGGGTTAATTAAGAGTGGTGATAATGAAGGGGTAGTGAGTAAGTGACAAATTGGGACATTTTGTTTGATGTGGGAATGTACATGTATAGTATCATTTCCACTCTATACCTAAGTTTTATTTATTATGTTATTTAATCAGTTGTTTCTATATAATGCTGTCAGATTAATGTTTGTCACATCTTTTTGAGATTTATTTTCATTTTATGTATTTATTTTGCTTTATTTATATATATTTATTTTCATTTATTCATGTATTTATTTATATATTTATTTTTTCCCTGCCATGTTCAAGATGTTCATGATGTTTAAAGTTTTGTATGAATGAAAAATAATAAACAAATGTTTATAAAAAAAAAAAAAAATACACACAAACCCTCAAGTTAGGAATGAGTAATGTGAGGTTTTACACTGATCTCGAAAAACTTTCATCAATTTCTTGCTGTTTTTGTACTTTTTGTTCAATTTTTTTTTTTTTTTTCTTTTTTACCGGAAATGTGACTAAAAGCAATCAGAACTTTTAACCTGTAAAGTCAAAAAGTCAGATATGAACATTTATATTTAACAAACACTTTTCTCCTGTAAATATTGTTTATCTGTAAAAAAAAAAAAAAAAAAAAAAAACTACATTCCAGCTAAAGGTGGTCATTTTATTTTGTGCACTATTCATTGTTTGCTACAAATCAAAGCCTAGCGCAGCCACTTACTATGATTTCCATGTAAATGAAGCTGCGGCTCGTATAAGACCTGGTCACCCCTGACTCTCCGGTTTTTCCCGCAGTGAATTAAATCAGTCGGGGCTGTATTTACCCGTCATTTACACAGATGAGGTGTATTATTTCAGAACCGAGTAGTTTGTTTTCATGAGAAGGTCAGCGCAGATTATGGAGCGAACGCTGTTTCGGTTTCCCATCTATTCTGTTCATTTGTTCATTTTCTGTACCCGTTTAACCCTCTCGAAGGTCGATCCCCGCTGATATCAAATATGACGCCGGTTTATCACAGGAACGACGAATAGACACGAATAAATATTCATCTCCGGTTGACGATGAGAATGAAGAAGGCAGGTATGCTGGGATGTTGACTGACAGCGCACACTTTCACTGATATTTCAGACTGATCTCAAGAAATCGCGTCGTATGCTACGCCAGTTCTTATGCTATACGTAGGCATTTTCATCCTTTTGCGTGTTATTCAATGCCATTTAAACACGTGTTAAGCCAAGATCTCCAGTTTACATATCCGTAACCGCTAACCCTAACCGCTAATTGCATGATATTTGGCGCAGCGTGAACATTTATAATGCGTATAGATAACGCGCCAATTAAAAGTGGCGTGTATGGCATGTATATTTCCGCATTTCATGATATCACGTTGGATATTTGATTGAGACGAGTAGTTATATTCCATGTTCCCAGTCCTTTTTTTAATTAAAACGTTCATTTTTAATTTTTCCCATTTTTTTTAAAGTTTAGATTAGGGGTGTCAAACTCATTTTAGTTCAGTTCCACATCCAGCCTAATATGATAGAAAGTGGGCCGGACCAGTAAAATAATATAAACAATAGGATAAGAACTTTTGGGTGAAAAAAGTAAATTCCGTAAAATAAAAAATACACTTGAATATGCTTAAATATCCTACAATACACACAAAAATACACTTAAATATGCTCAAAAATCCTACAATTCACACAAAAATACATTTAAATATGCTTAAATATCCTACAATACATGCAAAACTACACTTAATTATGCTCAGAAATCCTAAAATACACAGAAAAATACACTTAAATATGCTTAAATATCCTACAATACACGCAAAAATACACTTAAATATGTTTAACTATCCTACAATACACGCAAAAATACACTTAAATATGTTTAACTATCCTACAATACACACAAAAATACACGTAATTATGCTCAAAAATCCTACAATACATGCAAAAATACACTTAATTATGCTCAGAAATCCTACAATACACACAAAAATACACTTAAATATGCTTAAATATGCTACAATACACGCAAAAATACACTTATTTATGGTCAAAAATCCTCCAATACACGCAAAATTACACCTAAAAAATGCTTAAATATCCAACAATACACGCAAAAATACACTTAAATATGCTCAGAAATCCTACAATACACACAAAAATACACTTAAATATGCTTAAATATGCTACAATACACGCAAAAATACACTTAATTATGGTCAAAAATCCTCCAATACACGCAAAATTACACTTAAATATGCTGAAATATCCTACAATACACGCAAAAATGCACTTAGTTATGCTCAGAAATCCTAAAATACACGGAAAAATACACTTAAATATGCTCAGAAATCCTACAATACACGCAAAAATACACTTAAATATGTTTAACTATCCTACAATACGCGCAAAAATACACTTAAATATGTTTAACTATCCTACAATACACACAAAAATACACTTAATTGTGCTCAAAAATCCTACAATACACGCAAAAATACACTTAATTATGGTCAAAAATCCTCCAATACACGCAAAATTACACTTAAATATGCTGAAATATCCTACAATACACGCAAAAATGCACTTAGTTATGCTCAGAAATCCTAAAATACACGCAAAAATGCACTTAGTTATGCTCAGAAATCCTAAAATACACGGAAAAATACACTTAAATATGCTCAGAAATCCTACAATACATGCAAAAATACACTTAAATATGTTTAACTATCCTACAATACACACAAAAATACACTTAATTATGCTCAAAAATCCTACAATACACGCAAAAATACACTTAATTATGGTCAAAAATCCTCCAATACACGCAAAATTACACTTAAATATGCTTAAATATCCCACAATACACGCAAAAATGCACTTAAATATGCTTAAATATCCCACAATACACGCAAAAATGCACTTAGTTATGCTCATCTACACTGGATAGGGTTGAAGATGGACCTGTGGAGTTGAAAGAATGAAGAATTCAGACCCAAGCATAGAATTCACAATTTATTCAGACCACAGGGAAACTTTTTAAAATGCCAAATTCCATTTAAAAAAAGCTAAATATCACTTCTTTAATTTGTCACTCCATCTCATATTTATGCACCGCAGTAAACATCGATTCTACATCTGTTTTGGCAGAACACGCCACAACAAATCTGCAGGCCTCACAGCTCACTACCTACATCTGCTTCGGCACTGACTCACCGGCTGGCTTACTATGTGCATTAAAATTCAGTTTCAATAGAAGGGGAGCTGGAGCTTGTATTGTAGCAGACCCGACAAAACCTTGACAATACTGCTCAAAAGCCCACAAGCACATTCAGACACGGGTGTCGTCATGGAAGGCGTCTCGAGACTCCATCTGGCCTGAGGCATGTCGATGTTACCTTGAGAATGACGGGTATTTTCATTGACAGTTGAAACTTGGCTATGAGTAAACATTACACCCAGTTTGTACAAGTTAGATGCAGCGAGGAGGAGATGGAAATGGAAGCTGATTGGTACAGAGTGGCCAGTACTTGGCAACGGAATTCAGTTTGACAGTTTCTAGTGATTTTATGTTAAAGGTGCAGTATGTAGGAATTATGTTCTAAGTAATTATAATTAATAATCAAATTATGTAAGACCAGGTACTGGTGAACAGACTGGGTACTGGTGTAGGACTGGTGAAGAGACCGGGTACTGGTGTAGGTACTGGTGTAGGACTGGTGAAGAGACTGGGTACTGGTGTAGGACTAGTGAACAGACCGGGTACTGGTGTAGGACTAGTGAACAGACCGGGTACTGGTGTAGGACTAGTGAACAGACCGGGTACTGGTGTAGGACTAGTGAACAGACCGGGTACTGGTGTAGGACTGGTCTGTTGCCATGGTAGCTCCTTGTAGTTCAGTGCTTTCAGTGGAAGTGACCTCTTCATGTAGTGGTGTGTAATCTGAAGGAGGGGGGGGGGGGGGGGGGTCTGTAGTCCGGCATCCATGGTTCGGTCGGGGGTGGGGGGGTACGGTAACACATTTGTCCACAATGCCGCGACTACTGCAACCGGACAGAGCTGGGGCCACTGGCATGTTTCAGCTGGACGGAGCTGACCGGTGCTGTTTGGACTCCACCTCTCTACCGTTGGACGCCCTGCTGAGCGTTACCACACCACCGGCTCCTCCAACCACCGTCCCAGATCTGGTCAACCGCATGTTACAACCGCTGCACAGGACCGTCCCATTTGGCTGTTACACCTCCATGACAGGTTTTGGCCCGATGTGGCCCCATCTCTCTCCGGTTGCAGTGGTCGTGGCATTGTGGACAAATGTGTCTTCACTCCATTTTGGTGTGTTTTCATCGGGAATGGTTGTGCACAAATGAGCAGAGGTCCAATGCATCTGTGAGTTTCACTCATGAGCAGACATGGGTGAGGAGTACAGATATACAGTTCTTATTGCTAACACTGGGTGACAAAAAAATGTTTTTTGCAAGTTGTCTAGGGTTTTTCAGCTGAATTCGGACCATTTTGCACCGCTAAATCCAAAAATGACATCTGTTTTTCTCAATCAGGTCAGGTTTTTTTGCTAATTTGATTTTGAAAAATTTGATCTTCTCACAAAATTGATTACATTTTTGTGACTTTATCAGTTGATTTTTTTTATATAGTTTTCACCCAAAATAGGTTTTAAGAGAAAAAAAAATCATTTTCTGACAGGATGTATTTATTAAACTTCAGACAACTCTTCTTGCCTTTGGTCCACTGACGCAGATACTCGGTGCATGACTTGCATACCACGTGTGGCGCCCAAACTTTATCTTGGTCACCAAGTTTAATACCAAAATAAGATTGGTAAGCACACTTTATGAAACTTGGGACTCGATTCCTGTTAGGTCCAATGGTGTATTCACCGCAGATGTAGCAGAATACGTCAGGCTTATTTTTGCAAGATCTTCTAGTCGAAGCCATTTCATTCACCTGTAATATTAAAAAAAAACCATTAATCATAAATTGGCAAAAGTAAAATCTTCAGAACTCGTTTATTGCAAGAAATATGAAAGAATTTTGTATCATATGATGTGAAAATGCCCATAAATGTAAGCAAAAATGTTAAAAAGCCCATATGTAGCATAGTTCAGAAAGTTGACCTGATTGAGCAAAATTAATGTGATTTTTGGATTCAGCACACCAAATGATCCTAAATCAGCTCAAAAAACTTAAACAATACATTTGTTGTTGACCAGTGTAATCAAAATCAATCAACTGGAACCAGGAAAACAATCATTTCATTTGGACTCAGAATAGTACTGAACTCACTGTAGTTTGTACTTTTGCAGTAACTGTCATGTTTCTGAAAAAATCGAGAAAATGAAAATGGTGCGTTTCTTTATTCCTTGAGTGTAGTAAGTCTGGTGATGATTTTTTTGAATGAAATTTATGGTGTGGTGGCAAAGACTAGTGGAAACACTAGTAGTAGACGCTCATGCTGGATCTGGCAACCCCTAGTCTGGGGGGGAGGAGGAGAGGATACCATGCTCTGTAGTATTTTGAATGTGAGTGCAGTACCAGTTTTGGCCACAATCCTACATACAGCACCTTTAAAAAGTGGACGATATACAAGCATAAATGTCTTTCTGCTAAATGTTTAACCCTCTGGTATCCCGTCCAGGAAGACCCTGACTAAGCACCAAGTGTGCCTTTTTGGCACACTTGTGGAATAATGTCAAAAAAATTTTCATACAGTTTGTTTTTAATTCTTTTACACTTTTTTTTCTATTTCATCAACTTGAGCTGTAAATAAAAATACCAAATACTCAATAATTGTCACATTTTTTTACCCTTTAAATGCCGTGTTTGTAATGTAAACAAATCATTTTTTTGGATGCAAAAAACAAAAAAAAATGATTTTTTTTTCAATACACGACATAAAAAGTGGATCACATATTATTTGATTTTTTCATCCTGGCATATGTCAATGATTAACTCCAACATTGGTTAATTTGCATGATTATTTTTGGTGCTAGGTCAAATGTTCAAAAATACTAGCATCTGTCACCAAGTGTGCATAAAATGCACACCTATAAATCAAACTATTAAATATTATATATTGATTTATTTTTCTGCTCTAATTTGATTTTATTTTAGTAAATCCAGGTCAGTCCTAATCATACATATCAAATGGAAGAAATAGTGCGTTTTAGGCACACTTGGGAGACAGATGCTAGTCTGGTAATTTTCTTTTGTTTACAATGTGCACATTTTAGTTGGTGGCCAGAATTTTAAAGATCATGCAAAAATGAACAACTTTTGAATTCTGACCTTATTTAAATTGTGAAAAATAATATGAAGTTTTTAAAATGAAGTGCAAAGTGTTAAGGGTTAGTATTTTGTTGGTTGTGTAGTGTGCTGTGTCATTTGTGATTCTGTCGTATTTTTGTAGTTTTTTTTCTGTTCTCTTCCTTGTGTGGGTGTGTCCTGCATTTCCCTCCGACAGATAATGGTTAATTGAGGATGAGCTGCAGGTGTGCTGTTGCTCTGCTGGCTGCAGCTGATTGGTGCTTCAGAGATGAGCTGGGAAATTTAAAGCCAGATCTTCCTTCCTCCCAGGAGACTCCTCTCATTCCACCCCCCCACCCCCCCTCTGTGCACACCAGCCTGTTGTAATCTTTGTTAGAACTTTGTGAAATCAGCTATAGAAGGAGGGAATCTTTTCTTTAAATTTTTTGTTAGGTGAGATGGATGTATTTTGGTTTCCTTCGTTTGTGTTTGTAGATTATTATGATTCTTTACCTGATTTAATTTTTCTTTTGTTGTAAATAAATATTTCATATTGCAGTGGCGTGGTTGCTGGTCATTTGTGTAAATTGCTCCTGTTTGTTAAGGGACATGGAGGGAGGGGAGTCTCACACCACGTTGCATATCGGCAACCCCTAGACCAAGGGTGTCAAACTCATTTTAGTTCAGGGGCCACATTGACCCCAGTTTGATCTCCAGTGGGCCGGACCAGTAAAATTCTAACTATGAAAAAAGTGAAATTATATTATGATCAGGTTTACATTGACAAAGTTTCCTTAAAAATCTGAATAACATGAACAACTTGAATTGTCTTAAGGAAAACAAGTGCAATTTTAACAATATTACGCTTCGGTTTATCAGTTTATCAGTTACACATGTGCATTAGAATCGCACAAAAGATTAATAACATTAACATAACATAACATTTTTAGAGGTAAAAAAAAATCTGAAAGACAACGGATCGATCTCTTGAGCTATGCCCATAGTGGGTAATCCAGACTTTCCACCCTCGATTGGGGATTATGGGTTTAAGGGATGGGCAGCTAAAGGTTTAAAAATTCTCAATCAACTATTTGAAGAAACGCACCTAAAGTCCTTTTCACAACTTCAAGAACAATTTGATCTCCCCACAAAAGATTTTTGTAGATACTTACAAATCAGACACTATATTATAAATCATAAAGAGAATGAGAGAATTAAGAGAACACCAAATGCTATAGAACAATATTTTATTGCAATTTCAGAAAAAGGATTTCTAGCGGGCAAACATATCTCTCATCTCTATAAAAGACTCTCACCAGACACCTTTCAAAATACATATGATATCAAAAAAAATGGGAATTGGAATCAAATATTGTTATAGAAGACGAACTGTGGGATAAATTATGTAATATTATTCATAAAGGCATCAATAGTCAGCAGTGGAGGGAATTTGATTGGAAACTCAAGACCAGATTTTTTCATACTCCTTCGGTTATATCTTATTTTGTCAAGGATCCATCTACAGCTTTATGCTGGAGAAATTGTGGTAGAACAGGTGACCATACACACCTATTTTGGGACTGTCCAAGCTTGTTTATATACTGGAAAAATATCAAAGAAGAAATTGAAAGAACTGTAAAAAGAGAAGTCCCTTCAAATGTTTTGTTCTATTTACTTGGAGTCATACCGGTCAATGATTTTAATGCAGAGCAGAGATATTTTTGACATATTTTACTGTTGATTGCTACAAAAATAGTCACAGTAAATTGGAAGAGTGTCAAATCACCAACAGTAATAGAATGGAAACAAAGACTGAAACAAGTGTACACTAT
This sequence comes from Sphaeramia orbicularis, assembly GCF_902148855.1. Classification (NCBI taxonomy): domain Eukaryota; kingdom Metazoa; phylum Chordata; class Actinopteri; order Kurtiformes; family Apogonidae; genus Sphaeramia; species Sphaeramia orbicularis. The sequence goes on along the minus strand of NC_043976.1, from coordinate 37,926,559 downwards.
GGAAAGAATGACCGCATCATTACAGATGAAAATGGATCTTTTTAAGCGGAGATGGCACATGGTCGAAGACTATTTGTATAATTAAACTTTTTGGGTTGTTAACGAAAATTGCTCTTATAACCCCTGACATGAGATGTTTTGTATTTATATAGATGTGTGCATATGTATACAAATATATGAATGTTTTGATATTTGGCAATGTATCTACAGATGTAGTATAATATTTGTAACAATAATAATACTATGTGGTTTAAATTTTTTTTTTTTTTTTTTCATGTGTGTCTTATCCCAGATGTTTTGTTCCGTTTCGTGTTGTGCAAAAATCTAAATAAAAAGTTCAAAAAAAAAAATAACATGCAGAATATTAGTAAAATTGCATTTACTTTTCTTAAGACATTTCCGTTTGTTCATATTTGTTCAGGTTATTCACATTTTTTGTAAAAGTATAGTTTGGTAATGTTTCATGTAATTTTACTTTTTTACACCAAAAAAACGAAGACAAAATTTGGGGTTGTCATTATTTCTAGGTTATTATGATAATATTTTCCTGGTTCTGACCCACTTTAAATCTAACTGGACTGAATGTGTCTGTATGTGGAACCTGAATTAAAATGATTTTGACACCATTGATTGTTAATATCGTCCGTGCAATTTTTGCATTTCACAAATTCATCCTGCGGGCCGGATTGGACCGTTTGGCGGGCCAGATTTAGCCCCCAGGCCACATGTTTGACACCTATGGCCTAGACCGAGCGTAACAAAAGTGTGCCTAAAAGGCGCACCTGGATACCGAAGGGTTAATGGTGCAAATGAAATAATATTACAGGGTGAGTCAGAAAAAACGCTCTTTCCATTTAAAGAAATTGTACTGCTAAAACGGAAACACTGATTTTCCTTTTGACCATACAGTCATATTGATGTGGTTATTGAGCATGTCTGGTGATGTAGTCATAGATTTATTGCATTGCATAAGAGAGAGAAGGTCCATTGTTTATTGGGCACTGAAATACCTGCCAACACAATGTGCGTCACAGTGAACAAACTTGAAATTGACAACAATTACAGGAGTCGGGGCTTTGCTTTCACACTCAGGACATAGGCCTACATGACAGTGCCCAGGGAGTTTTCATCATGGCAAGACCACAGTTTACGGATGTGCAGAGAGCTTTCATAATAATAATAATAATAATAATGGATTGGATTTATATAGCGCCTTTCTAGACACCCAAAGCGCTTTACATTATTGACCCATTATTCATTGGCTCTCACATTCACACTCTGGTGGTGGTAAACTACATCTGTATCCACAGTTACCCTGGGGCAGACTGACAGAAGCGTGGCTGCCATTTTGCGCCTACGGCCCCTCCGACCACCACCGAACATTCATACACCAGTGTGGGTGGCACTGGAGGCAGGGAGGGTGAAGTGTCTTGCCCAAGGACACAACGGACTGACTAGGACAGGGCGGGATTCGAACCGCCAACCCTTCGGTTATTGGACGACCCGCTCTACCAACTGAGCCATGGCCGCCCCATGGTGACAAAATTCTCCCCGATCCCCGGACTTGACCCCCCTTGATTTTTTTCTTGTGGGGGTATCTTAAAAACCGTGTGTATCAGACTGTTCCACAAACTCTTCAGGAACTCCGAAATCGCATCACGGCTGAAATCCAAGCCCTACGACGAACACGAATGGCGAGAAGAGCTGTGTTAGAGATGCGACAACGAGCACAGATTGCATCAATCTGAACGGTAGCCAGGTTGAAGGTCGTGCCGGACGACTTCGTTGAGACAAAACATTTTGATGGCGAGTAAACATGCTGTAATGGTTGACAATTTCAATTTCATTCACGGTGGCATAAACTGTGTTGGCAGATATTTCGGTGCACAATAAACAATGGACATTCCCTCTGTTATGCTATGCCATAAATCAATGATTCAATCGCCAGACATGCTCAATAACCACATCAATATGACTGTATGATCAAAAGAAAAATAAGCATTTCCATTTCAGTGGTACAATTTCTTTAAATGAAAAGAGCGTTTTGTCTGACTCACCCTGTATAGGCCTGTTGAAGTGGGGGGTAAGGATCTAATGCTGCATTCCAGAGTGATGGGTGGTAGAATACAGACGCAGAAAAAATTATTAGACCTGCCTGGAATATAGCATACGTATTGAAATAAAAAGAAAAAATCCAAACCAAGCCTCATGTGCCTACAGGTGTCTCACTCCAAGCCTGCAACACTGGTGTATTTAAAAAAAAAAAAAAAAAAAAAAAAAGAAAGAAAAACTGTAAATGTTCCTAGTAATCCAAGGGTTTGATGCAGTGCACAGACTGCACACCTGGTTAAACCCCCCAAATAAGAAACACATTATCATGATATTACTTGTGGGTAGCTGCAGTATTAAGCCCAGGCAGAGCTTTCGCAGAAGGAAGGCAGAACATACATCTTTATCTGCGTCCACTTACAAAAGGTTATCTTTCATATTGCTCAAATGTTACCTGATAAATGTCCTGGTAACTCTCAATATTTCCACTGCAGGTGGCACATTTGTCATCGTTGAGATGCCGGCAGAGAGGGGCACAGATGGGAACCCCTCCCCGAGTCTGGCGTTGACGTATGAGCTCCGGGTCCGACCAGACGAGCACGTGTGATGGATAACCTCAGCCTCCTGGATCTCAAACAGAGAGAGGCTCAAATGGGACGGAATGAACCACGGCGACTTTTCCCAGGCAGACTTCCACTAAAGCAAAACCACGAAGAATTCAACTGATCTGCATTTTTCTTTTTTTTGTTTTTGTTTTGTTTTTATTGGAAAAGGAGCAAGATATGTCAGCATTACCATTAATGCATATGATATCTATTACAGTCTTTTTTTCTTATTTTTTTACATTTACATTATTTTATTTCTTATTTTATACATACAAAAGTGTCAAACAGAAAAAAAAAAAAAAAGAAAAAAAAAAAACATGAACTGAGTACTTACAGTTTTGGTATTTCTCACTTAAACAAAAAAGACAATCACAGCTTTCAATACCTCTGCACTGTAAAAAAAAAAAAAAAAAAAAAAAAAAAAAAAATCTGTAGTTTAACAAAATTTTCACTGTTTATTTTACAGATTTTTCCTGTATTTTAAGATACAGGAAAATATCGATGAAATGACAAAAACAGACTGTGATTTTACACGTCAAATGTAAAATAACATGAAAAAACTGTAACTGGGAATAACCATAAAATTTCCATTTTTTAAAAGAATTTTTTTTTTCTCCACAGAAAAATACAGTTAAAATACATTTGCAAATGTATCATAATTTCACAAATATTTCTTTTCTATTTATGAGATTAAACTGTTAATTTAAAGTTTAATACTGTAAAAATAATAAAATGAGACAAAAAAAAAAAAAAAAAAAAATTAAAACCAGATAAAATTACTGACAATTAACCGTAAAAGAAGTATTTGTTCTGTCAGTTGAACAAGACTTGTTTGTTAATTGACAAATATCTTGTGTAATTACAGGAGGTTTCACAACAAAAATGTTGAATAAATGTATTTTTGTGAATGTATAACATGTATAAGCACTGATAAACTGTCCAAATGCAGTTGTTGTTTGTTAATTGACAAATATCTTGTGTAAAAAAAAAAAAACTCATAAAAAAAAAAAAAAACGGTCATATTCCGGCAGCAGGGTGCCAAAAAAATACTGTTAAATAACGGAAAATAACCATCTCATAAAAATACGGTATTAAAATACAGTTTTTTGCCCTAACTTTACATGACATTTTGCATATTTTTGGACTTTTTAATGTTTAATAAAGAATATTTACACGTATTAAAACAATCAAATTACCTATAAATATATATATATATAAATAATTTTCAATGAGACTCAGTTGTACAATCCACTGATAAAAACTGTATTTGGACAGTTTATCAGTGCTTATACATGTTATACATTCACAAAAATACATTTATTCAACATTTTTGTTGTGAAACCTCCTGTAATTACACAAGATATTTGTCAATTAACAAACACGTCTGGTTAAACTTACAGAACAAATACTTCTTTTACGGTTAATTGTCAGTAATTTTATCTCATTTTATTACTTTTTTTTTTTTTTTTTTACAGTATTAAACTTTAAATTAACAGTTTAATCTCCTAAATAGAAAAGAAATATTTGTGAAATTACGATACATTTGCAAATGTATTTTAACTGTGAAAAAAGAAAAAAATTCTTTTAAAAAACTTAAATTTTTTGGTTATTCATTCAGTTTTTCATGTCATTTTACAGTTGACGTGTAAAATCACAGTCTGTTTTTGTCATTTCATTAATATTTTTCCTGTATCTTAAAAATACAGGAAAAATCTGTAAAATAAACAGTGAAAATTCTGTTAAATTACAGATTTTTTTTTTTTTTACAGTGCACAGTCTTGTAATAGATTTCTTGCTGTCGGCTAAAAGCACCTGTAATAACTTTGTATCCTCCCTCTGTTCTAGTACTTAGACATCACCAAGATATACAGGGTGGGGAAGCAAAATTTACAATATTTTGAGGCAGGGATTGAAAGACAGTGTATGACCAATTAGTTTATTGAAAGTCATGAGAATTTATTTGCCGCAAGAAAATTGACATAATAGAAAATGTTTTTATTCTATGTGTCCTCCTTCTTTCTCAATAACTGCCTTCACACGCTTCCTGAAACTTGCGCAAGTGTTCCTCAAATATTCGGGTGACAACTTCTCCCATTCTTCTTTAATAGTATCTTTAAGAAAGTCCACATTGCTGTGTGATGTTCTATTGGTAGCATGTTCTAAAACGCCCCAAACAGCAGAATCCAGAGGGTTTAGATCTGGGCTAGAAGGCGGACATAAACATGATTCCCAAAAATTGCTAAAGTTGGATTTGTTGCTGTTGTCAACAAGTGTTTTGGTGTTCTTGTGTAAGATTTTAACTTCAAATCATATTTTACTGCATTTCTAACGGTCTTGTTGTCTACCTCAAGTTCAATTGCCATTTTTCTCATGGATTTGTTTGGATCCTTTAGGATTTTGGATTTGAGAGCTTTAATAAAAGCTTCGGTACGTTTTTTGTTGCTTCCTCCACTTCCAGACTTTCTCCTAATAGTTTTGCTCATAGTCATTCTCTTCTTTCCATTATAAACAGTCTTTATGGACACTCCAACTATTTTTGAAATCTCCTTTGGTGTGACGAGTGCATTCAGCAAATCACACACTCTTTGACGTTTGCTTTCCTGATTACTCATATGGGCAAAAGTTTGTGAAAAGGTATGGATAATAGTGTTAGGTATGATTATGACATCAATATATGTTTGGTTTCAAAACAATTGACGTAGTGCCTGCTGAGAAAAAACAACTAAATGTTCATTGTAAATTTTGCTTCCCCACCCTGTAGATTTACTAAGTTATAGGGAACACGAACCTTGAAGACCAATATTACAGATCTGACTTTTCCATCCGACTCCGACTACCTGTTTATCCATGACAGTAAATCAGTGCGTTGATTAAAACTGCATTAAGAAAACGCAGAAGAAGCCCACATTTAGCTCTTCTATGGCCTTAAAAGGAGACACATAAGAGTGTAATTATGCTGATTTGCTCCTCTGGAGGATTCTAAAGTCAATCACGTCCAATTAACCCACCATTAGTGCATCTGCCGATTACAGCTGAGCCAAATCACATGTTAGCAGCGCCGTCACACTCAGGAGGTAATCTGATAAAACAGGCCTGGGATGTTTCTTCATTGTGGATAACACATCAGCCATTCACAAGTGGCACGTTGAAACACTCTGCAATAAAAAAAGAAAAAAACATGTAAAAGGTATCAGCAGCAGCATTGTGTTGTTGGTGGAACATATGGTGATGGTGGACTTTTATCAGAGTTCCTACAGGTTCCTACAAGTTCATTTAAGACTTTTTAAGACTACTTAGAACCAAGGTCGTAATAGTTTGGATTTTTCATTATAGTTTAGTTTTATTTAGGTTTGACTTTTTTTTTTCTCTAATTCAGTTAGTTTTAATTTGTTTTTAGAGCAGGTTTACCAGTTTTTATTCATTTTCGTTATTTTCTAAACACTTAGTTTTAGTTTTAATTTCTTTATAATAATAATAATAGTAATAATAATAATAATAATTTATTTGTAAAGCGCTTTCAATCAAAGTGGCTGTACAGATATAAAATCAATCACAATAAACATAAAAACTAAAAACATTAACAATAAAAACAAATCAAGACATGTAACACAGAGTAAACAAGTGGGTTTATATCTTTTATCTTCTCCGTCAAATTCAAATGCTGCTGCTTTCTCCCAACTTTAGTCTCCATGTTTCCAGGTAGAGTGGGGACCAGAAGACGACTAAACGACAAGTGACGAGAGGTAACAGAACATTAAATATCGTATGGTGCCGCTAGCTAAAATTGCTCGAGCGAAATGAATCGATTTCGTATCAATCCGACATTGACAAACACGAAAACTAAGGGAATTTTATCCATATTTTTATACGTTTTAGTTAGTTTTGTAAGCACACAATACAGTTTCAGTTAGTTATCGTTTTTTCTTATAATTATAGTTTTTATTTATTTCAGTGAACGAAAATGTTTTCATCATTTCGTTAGTTTCGTTAACGATAATAACCTTGCTTAGAATGGAATTTAATGTCCATTTCACAGCCTATTTCACGGCCATACTGGCAACAATTCATGACTCCTGGAATTTGGAAAATATTTAGATACCAAACTAGAAGAAAAACTCCAAGGCACTCTCTTTAAATATTAAGATGCCTTTATTACCATGGCATGGTCATATCTAGAACTAAAAAACAGTTTTTTAGGTCTAGATATGGCCTCAATATGGTAATTTTAATGTTTAAAGAGAATGCCTTGGAGTTTGTTTTCTAGTTTGGTCTCTACTTTAAGAATCCCTTTTCCAAAGAGCACCTCGAACCAAGGTTCTACTAGTTTTGGATTTTTCATTATAGTTTAGTTTATTTAGTTTAGACTTTTTTTTTTCTAATTCGGTTAGTTTTAATTCGTTTTTAGAGCAGGTTTGCTAGTTTTTATTCATTTTCGTATTTTCTAAATGCTTAGTTTTAGTTTAGTTTTAGTTTCTTATATCTTTTCTCTTCTTCTCTGTCGTCGTATTCAAATAAATCCCAGACAGGACTCTGCTGTTTTCTCCCAACGTTAGTCTCCATGTTTCCAGGTAGAGTTGGACCAGAAGACGACTAAACGACAAGTGACGAGAAGTGACGGACCGTTAAATATCATCCGGTGCCAAACTCACTATCATGGAGGGATTTTTGTTGGAAACGTCTGGCCCGTTTCTTTATTACACCTGCACGAAAATCACATTTTTCTGGAGTTCATTTTCCTGCTGGAGGGAGTGCGGTTCACTGGAGGCAGATCGAGCCCATGTGTTCTGCTCCTGTCCTGGTATTGTTGGCTTTTGGGGACAGATGATAAAGTTGATGTGTTCAGTTTTTGGTGTTCATTTTGATA